>NC_092240.1:375000-560000 GCF_036320965.1 Panulirus ornatus
TACACAGCTTTCCATGGTTTACCCCAGACGCTTCACATGCCTTGATTCAATCCACTGACAGCACGTCAACCCCGGTATACCACATCGCTCCAATTCACTCTATTCCTTGCCCTCCTTTCACCCTCCTGCATGTTCAGGCCCCGATCACACAAAATCTTTTTCACTCCATCTTTCCACCTCCAATTTGGTCTCCCTCTTCTCCTTGCTCCCTCCACCTGCGACACATATACCCTCTTGGTCAATCTTTCCTCACTCATTCTCTCCATGTGCCCAAACCACTTCAAAACACCATCTTCTGCTCTCTCAACCACGCTCTTTTTATTTCCACATATCTCTCTTACCCTTACGTTACTCACTCGATCAAACCACCTCACACCACACATTGTCCTCAAACATCTCATTTCCAGCACATCCATCCTCCTCCGCAAAACTCTATCCATAGCCCACGCCTCGCAACCATACAACATTGTTGGAACCACTATTCCTTCAAACATACCCATTTTTGCTTTTCGAGATAATGTTCTCGACTTCCACACATTCTTCAAGGCCCCCAGAATTTTCGCCCCCTCCCCCACCCTATGATCCACTTCCGCTTCCATGGTTCCATCCGCTGCCAGATCCACTCCCAGATATCTAAAACACTTCACTTCCTCCAGTTTTTCTCCATTCAAACTCACCTCCCAATTGACTTGACCCTCAACCCTACTGTACCTAATAACCTTGCTCTTATTCACATTTACTCTTAACTTTCTTCTTCCACACACTCTACCAAACTCAGTCACCAGCTTCTGCAGTTTCTCACATGAATCAGCCACCAGCGCTGTATCATCAGCGAACAACAACTGACTCACTTCCCAATCTCTCTCATCCCCAACAGACTTCATACTTGCCCCTCTTTCCAAAACTCTTGCATTTACCTCCCTAACAACCCCATCCATAAACAAATTAAACAACCATGGAGACATCACACACCCCTGCCGCAAACCTACATTCACTGAGAACCAATCACTTTCCTCTCTTCCTACACGTACACATGCCTTACATCCTCGATAAAAACTTTTCACTGCTTCTAACAACTTTCCTCCCACACCATATATTCTTAATACCTTCCACAGAGCATCTCTATCAACTCTATCATATGCCTTCTCCAGATCAATAAATGCTACATACAAATCCATTTGCTTTTCTAAGTATTTCTCACATACATTCTTCAAAGCAAACACCTGATCCACACATCCTCTACCACTTCTGAAACCACACTGCTCCTCCCCAATCTGATGCTCTGTACATGCCTTCACCCTCTCAATCAATACCCTCCCATATAATTTACCAGGAATACTCAACAAACTTATACCTCTGTAATTTGAGCACTCACTCTTATCCCCTTTGCCTTTGTACAATGGCACTATGCACGCATTCCGCCAATCCTCAGGCACCTTACCATGAGTCATACATACATTAAATAACCTTACCAACCAGTCAACAATACAGTCACTCCCTTTTTTAATAAATTCCACCGCAATACCATCCAAACCTGCTGCCTTGCCGGCTTTCATCTTCCTCAAAGCTTTCACTACCTCTTCTCTGTTTACAAAATCATTTTCCCTGACCCTCTCACTTTGCACACCACCTCGACCAAAACACCCTATATCTGCCACTCTATCATCAAACACATTCAACAAACCTTCAAAATACTCACTCCATCTCCTTCTCACATCACCACTACTTGTTATCACCTCCCCATTTGCGCCCTTTACTGAAGTTCCCATTTGCTCCCTTGTCTTACGCACTTTATTTACCTCCTTCCAGAACATCTTTTTATTCTCCCTAAAATTTAATGATACTCTCTCACCCCAACTCTCATTTGCCCTTTTTTTCACCTCTTGCACCTTTCTCTTGACCTCCTGTCTCTTTCTTTTATACATCTCCCACTCAATTGCATTTTTTTCCTGCAAAAATCGTCCAAATGCCTCTCTCTTCTCTTTCACTAATACTCTTACTTCTTCATCCCACCACTCACTACCCTTTCTAATCAACCCACCTCCCACTCTTCTCATGCCACAAGCATCTTTTGCGCAATCCATCACTGATTCCCTAAATACATCCCATTCCTCCCCAACTCCCCTTCCTTCCATTGTTCTCACCTTTTTCCATTCTGTACTCAGTCTCTCCTGGTACTTCCTCACACAGGTCTCCTTCTCAAGCTCACTTACTCTCACCACCCTCTTCACCCCAACATTCACTCTTCTTTTCTGAAAACCCATACAAATCTTCACCTTAGCCTCCACAAGATAATGATCAGACATCCCTCCAGTTGCACCTCTCAGCACATTAACATCCAAAAGTCTCTCTTTCGCACGCCTGTCAATTAACACGTAATCCAATAACGCTCTCTGGCCATCTCTCCTACTTACATAAGTATACTTATGTATATCTCGCTTTTTAAACCAGGTATTCCCAATCATCAGTCCTTTTTCAGCACATAAATCTACAAGCTCTTCACCATTTCCATTTACAACACTGAACACCCCATGTATACCAATTATTCCCTCAACTGCCACATTACTCACCTTTGCATTCAAATCACCCATCACTATAACCCGGTCTCGTGCATCAAAACCACTAACACACTCATTCAGCTGCTCCCAAAACACTTGCCTCTCTTGATCTTTCTTCTCATGCCCAGGTGCATAAGCACCAATAATCACCCACCTCTCTCCATCAACTTTCAGTTTTACCCATATTAATCGAGAATTTACTTTCTTACACTCTATCACATACTCCCACAACTCCTATTTCAGGAGTATTGCTACTCCTTCCCTTGCTCTTGTCCTCTCACTAACCCCTGACTTTACTCCCCAGACATTCCCAAACCACTCTTCCCCTTTACCCTTGAGCTTCGTTTCACTCAGAGCCAAAACATCCAGGTTCCTTTCCTCAAACATACTACCTATCTCTTCTTTTTTTACATCTTGGTTACATCCACACACATTTAGGCACCCCACTCTGAGCCTAATATATATATATATATATATATATATATATATATATATATATATATATATATATATATATATATATATATATATATATATATATATATATATATATATATATATATATATATATATATATATATATATATATATATATATATATATATATATATATATATATATATTATTATTATTATTATTCAACAAATAATAATAATAATAGAGTTTTGCGCAGGAGGATGGATGTGCTGGAAATGAGATGTTTGAGGACAATGTGTGGTGTGGGGTGGTTTGATCGAGTAAGTAACGTAAGAGTAAGAGAGATGTGTGGAAATAAAAAGAGCGTGGTTGAGAGAGCAGAGGAGGGTATTTTGAAATGGTTTGGGCGCATGGAGAGAATGAGTGAGGAAAGATTGACAAAGAGGATATATGTGTCGGAGGTAGAGGGAACGAGGAGAAGTGGGAGACCAAATTGGAGGTGGAAAGATGGAGTGAAAAAGATTTTGAGTGATCGGGGCCTGAACATGCAGGAGGGTAAAAGGAGGGCAAGGAATAGAGTGAATTGGATCGATATGGTATACCGGGGTTGACGTGCTGTCAGTGGATTGAATCAGGGCATGTGAAGCGTCTGGGGTAAACCATGGAAAGCTGTGTACGTATGTATATTTGCGTGTGTATGGGGGTGGGTTGGGCCATTTCTTTCGTCTGTTTCCTAGCGCTACCTCGCAAACGCGGGAGACAGCGACAAAGCAAGCAAAAAAAATATATATACATATATATATATATATATATATATATATATATATATATATATATATATTTATTTATTTAATTATTTTGGTTTGTCGCTGTCTCCCGCGTTTGCGAGGTAGCGCTAGGAAACATATATATATATTATATATATATATATATATATATATATATATATATATATATATATATATATATATATATATATATATATATATTTTTTTTTTTTTTTTTTTTTTTTTTTTTTTACTTTGTCGCTGTCTCCCGCGTTTGCGAGGTAGCGCAAGGAAACAGACGAAAGAAATGGCCCAATCCCCCCCCCCCCATACACATGTACATACACACGTCCACACACGCAAATATACATACCTACACAGCTTTCCATGGTTTACCCCAGACGCTTCACATGCCCCGACTCAATCCACTGACAGCACGTCAACCCCTGTATACCACATCGCTCCAATTCACTCTATTCCTTGCCCTCCTTTCACCCTCCTGCATGTTCAGGCCCCGATCACACAAAATCTTTTTCACTCCATCTTTCCACCTCCAATTTGGTCTCCCTCTTCTCCTCGTTCCCTCCACCTCCGACACATATATCCTCTTGGTCAATCTTTCCTCACTCATTCTCTCCATGTGCCCAAACCATTTCAAAACACCCTCTTCTGCTCTCTCAACCACGCTCTTTTTATTTCCACACATCTCTCTTACCCTTACGTTACTTACTCGATCAAACCACCTCACACCACACATTTTCCTCAAACATCTCATTTCCAGCACGTCCATCCTCCTGCGCACAACTCTATCCATAGCCCACGCCTCGCAACCATACAACATTGTTGGAACCACTATTCCTTCAAACATACCCATTTTTGCTTTCCGAGATAATGTTCTCGACTTCCACACATTTTTCAAGGCTCCCAAAATTTTCGCCCCCTCCCCCACCCTATGATCCACTTCCGCTTCCATGGTTCCATCCGCTGACAGATCCACTCCCAGATATCTAAAACACTTCACTTCCTCCAGTTTTTCTCCATTCAAACTCACCTCCCAATTGACTTGACCCTCAACCCTACTGTACCTAATAACCTTGCTCTTATTCACATTTACTCTTAACTTTCTTCTTCCACACACTTTACCAAACTCAGTCACCAGCTTCTGCAGTTTCTCACATGAATCAGCCACCAGCGCTGTATCATCAGCGAACAACAACTGACTCACTTCCCAAGCTCTCTCATCCCCAACAGACTTCATACTTGCCCCTCTTTCCAGGACTCTTGCATTTACCTCCCTAACAACCCCATCCATAAACAAATTAAACAACCATGGAGACATCACACACCCCTGCCGCAAACCTACATTCACTGAGAACCAATCACTTTCCTCTCTTCCTACATATATATATATATATATATATATATATATATATATATATATATATATATATATATATATATATATATATATATATATATATATATATATATATATATATATATATATATATATATATATATATATATATATATATATATATATATATATATATATATATATATATATATATATATATATATATATATATATATATATATATATATATATATATATATATATATATATATATATATATTCCTATGAGTTCATAGGGAAAATGAAGTTTTCCATGCATCATCTGCAGCTATATGAAACTTATTAAACTGTTAACCCTTATATGAGAAGAGACCATGGCCACTGCAGAGATATCATGATGCTTATAAAGAACAGATATCCATATGAAACGATAAAAGAATTTAGCCAATAATCTCGGCCCCCAAAGCAATCTCGTGGAGGACATCTCGTTATGGCTCTTATAACCACAACTTATTCTGATTCTAACTAACTTTAGCCATTTTCGTGGCCTCAGCTGCAAGAGGGATTATGTGGCCTCGCGAGGCTTAAGGGATAAAGTTCCATAAGTTTGTCCAGTGATCGAGACATTTTCGTAATCCAAGGAGTTAACCTTCGGTTCGAATGAATGAATCACATCTGAACCATACCAGTAAAGATCGTTTTATCGACTTTATTCTTGTATGCTTCAGCCAGCTTACTGCAACAACAAGACGAAACTTCCACAGCACTCCAAAGATCTAACAACTACAATCTTCTCTTAGACCTTCTAACAACACTTGTCCAGTATCACATTCATATCATGTTGTAGAATATCATTGTAATATCACGAAGTTAAAAACACTTTTTTGGAGTCGGGGTTTTCTTACAGAAACTTTTTCCATTAAACTTTTCTATCACAATATTTGCTTGGGTAATAATGGTCAAATACAAAGATACACTACAGGAACTTGCATATTAGGTCTATAAATTATGGAATCAGGGTAAATTGGTTGTATTATTTGTGTACATATCGCACACACTTCTCTCTCGGTATTGCTTTCTTTTCACTTTATATATCCTTTTAAATGATATTATGTACAATTAAATAAGTTCTCATCTTTTTAACACTTCATAGGTGAAAGATGATTCAATGATAACGTTTTCCTCTTACATACATCTGATCTCTTCTTTTATCGCATTTTCAGGAAATTCAGAAGAGTTGATGGTTCATAGTTTCAAAACATCATGTTAATGGACGTATAACCTGGGAAATGATGTTCATTCGCAAAGCAAAAGCTGGTAAATTAATCAGTTTTAAGAGGATTTACCAAAGGGGATCACATGCTCATTCCGTCTGTTTATCATCCATTGGAATATATTCCAGCCTCAGCTGCGTGCCCTCTGACTCTCTGGCCTTACGAGCAGTAGAGCAAGGTGATATAGGGAGCAAACGCGCCAACAGTGACACAACTGATCACTAAGGTATCCCCTCAGCTCTCCAAGTTTAACGCGGAAACCCGTTGGCTCTATGAAATTCCACCAATAAATTCAATATTGTGGCAGTGATAAAGTAGTGCCATGGATCTATAGTTCAAAGCTTTAATCTATAATTAAAGTCTCTTTTAGTGAGAGTTATGTAGCAGTATGATCTGTATGTATGAAATGTCATCGACACAAAGTTTCACTGGTTTCTTGGTCCCGGGTTCAAGGTCTACAATCCTCTAATGGTTTTATTGCCTCAAGTGGTCAGTGTCTCTGTGCCTTTTCCTCTCGAAGCCATCAAGAGTTACACACGCACACATACACACACACACTATGACCAAACTGGGTATCACTTCTGTTCTCCTGGAAAGTATTATTTCGGAAGCTGGCATTGTCAATAAGTGCACCCTCTCTCAGTAGTATTTCCAGGCTAAACAAACACAGATTTTGATTTACTGGAGCTCCAGTGATCAAATAAAGTTCAACCCAGACGGTAAACCATTCCCGAAAAGCGAGTTTCATTAGCTTTAATTAAATTACGGAGGGGAGGAATGTTTGTCTGCAGTCCTGCAACGGAACGTCAAATGAAATTTGCTGACCAAGATCTTTTTCTCTTTTATTCTTACCAATACGGATTACACCTTTAGATAACGAAGTACAAAAACAACAGCAGTAGAACCTTTTACCAAGATGACACGAAAAAATCCTACTGAAAGATAATTCTGAATACCATGAATGATCACACTGTACCACTCATCCTCCTACTAGGTTGCCATTATCAATCGCAAGCAAGCAATCAAGCACTTAATGGTGAACACCAGATCTCTATCTCTTCCTCTCAGTGTAAGACCTCAGGTATGAAGCACTGGGTATCGCCCTTTCCTATGTGTAAACCTCACACAGGAAATAACAAATTGCCTGCACAACTACTAAGCATGTGGCTATGTAACAGTTTTGATATGTCTTCGAGATTTCTTCCAATTCTGTCAAAAGCTTTTTCTAGATTAATGGAAGCCAGACACCATTTCTTGCTTCTGTCTACACAGTTTTCTAATTATTCTAAGAGTATAGATAACTAGTTCTTATATATATATATATATATATATATATATATATATATATATATATATATATATATATATATATATATATATATATATATCCCTGGGGATAGGGGAGAAAGAATACTTCCCACGTATTCCCTGCGTGTCGTAGAAGGCGACTAAAAGGGGAGGGAGCGGGTGGCTGGAAATCCTCCCCTCTCTTTTTTTTTTTTTTTTTTTTTTTAATTTTCCAAAAGAAGGAACAGAGAAGGGGGCCAGGTGAGGATATTCCCTCTAAGGCCCAGTCCTCTGTTCTTAACGCTACCTCGCTAATGCGGAAAATGGCGAATAGTATGAAAGAAAGAAAAAAAAATATATATATATATATATATATATATATATATATATATATATATATATATATATATATATATATATATATATATATATATCCCTGGGGATAGGGGATTAAAAATACATCCCACGTATTCCCTGCGAGTCGTAGAAGGCGACTAAAAGGGGAGGGAGCGGGGGGCTGGAAATCCTCCCCTCTCGTTTATTTTTTTTTTTTTAATTTTCCAAAAGAAGGAACAGAGGGGGCCAGGTGAGGATATTCCAAAAAAGGCCCAGTCCTCTGTTCTTAACGCTACCTCGCTAACGCGGGAAATGGCGAATAGTTTAAAAGAAGAAAAAGATATATATATATATATATATATATATATATATATATATATATTTTATTTTTTATTTTGCTTTGTCGCTGTCTCCCGCGTTTGCGAGGTAGCGCAAGGAGACAGACGAAAGAAATGGCCCAACTCACCCCCACACATATGTATATACATACATATATACATGTCCACAAACGCAAATATACATACCCATAGATCTCAATGTACACATATATATATACACACACAGACATATACATATATACACATGTACATAATTCATACTGTCTGCCTTTATTTATTCCCAGCGCCACCTCGCCACACGTGAAATAAAAACCCCCTCCCCCCTCATGTGCGCGAGGTAGCGCTAGGAAAAGACAACAAAGGCCCCATTCGTTCACACTCAGTCTCTAGCTATCATGTAATAATGCACCGAAACCACAGGTCCCTTTTCACATCCAGGCCCCAAACAACTTTCCATGGTTTACCCCAGACGCTTCACATGCCCTGATTCAATCCACTGACAGCATGTCGACCCCGGTATACCACATCGTTCCAATTCACTCTATTCCTTGCACGCCTTTCACCCTCCTGCATGTTTAGGCCCCGATCACTCAAAATCTTTTTCACTACATCTTTCCACCTCCAACATGGTCTCCCGCTTCTCCTTGTTCCCTCCACCTCTGACACATATATCCTCATGGTCAATCTTTCCTCACTCATTCTCTCCATATGACCAAACCATTTCAAAACACCATCTTCTGATCTCTCAACCACACTCTTTTTATTTCTACACATCTTTCTTACCCTTACATTACTTACTCGATCTAACCACCTCACACCACATATTGTACTCAAATATCTCATTTCCAGAACATCTACACTCTTCCGCACAACTCAATCCATAGCCCACGCCTCGCAACCATACAACATTGTTGGAACCACTATTCCTTCAAACATACCCATTTTTGCTTTCGAGATAATGTTCTCGACTTCCAAACATTCTTCAAGGCTCCCAGACCTTTCGCCCCCTTCCCCACTCTATGATTCACTACCGCTTCCATGGTTCCATCCGCTGCCGGATCCACTCCCAAATATCTAAAACACTTTACTTCCTCCAGCTTTTGTCCATTCAAACTTACCTCCCAGTTGACTTGACCCTCAACCCTACTGTACCTAATAACCTTGCTCTTATTCACATTTACTCTTAACTTTCTTCTTTCACACACTTTACCAAACTCAGTCACCAGCTTCTGCAGTTTCTCACATGAATCAGCCACCAGCGCTATATCATCAGCGAACAACAACTGACTCACTTCCCAAGCTCTCTCATCCACAACAGACTTCAGCTTGCCCCTCTTTCCAAAACCCTTGCATTCACCTCCCAAACACCCCATCAATAAATAAATTAAACAACCATGAAGACATCAGACACACCTACCGCAAACCTACATTCACTGATAACCAATCACTTTCCTCTCTTCCTACACGTACACATGCCTTACATCCTCGATAAAAACTTTTCAACTTGCCTCCCACACCATATATTTTCAATACCATCCACAGAGCATCTCTATCAACTCCATCATAAGCCTTCTCCAGATCCATAGATGCTACATACAAATCCATTTGCTTTTCTAAGTATTTCTCACATACATTCTTCAAAGCAAACACCTGATCCACACATCCCCTACCACTTCTGAAACCACACTGCTCTTCCCCAAACTGATGTTCTGTACATTCCCTAACCCTCTCAATCAATACCATCCCATATAATTTACCAGGAATACTCAACAAACTTATACCTCTGTAATCTGAACACTCACTCTTATCCCCTTTGCCTTTGTACAATGGCACTATGCAAGCATTCCGCCAATCCTCAGGCACCTCACCATGAATCATACATACATTAAATACCCTTACCAACCAGTCAACAATACAATCATCTCCTTTTTTAATAAATTCCACTGCAATACCATCCAAACCTGCTGCCTTGCCGGCTTTCATCTTCCGCAAAGCTTTTACTACCTCTTCTCTGTTTACCAAATCATTTTCCCTAACCCTCTCACTTTGCACACCACCTCGACCAAAACACCCTATGTCTGCCACTCTATCATCAAACACATTCAACAAACCTTCAAAATACTCACTCCATCTCCATCTCACATCACCACTACTTGTTATAACCTCCCCATTAGCCCCCTTAACTGAAGTTCCCAGCTGCTTCCTTGTCTTACGCACTTTCTTTACTTCCTTGCAAAACATCTATCTATTCTCCATAAGATTTAATGATACTCTCTCACCCCAACTCTCATTTGCTCTCTTTTTCACCTCTTGCACCTTTCTCTTCACCTCCTGCCTCTTTCTTTTATACATCTCCCACTCATTTGCATCTTTTCCCTGCAAAAATCGTCCAAATGCCTCTCTCTTCTCTTTCAATAATAATCTCACTTCTTCATCCTACCACTCACCACCCTTTCTAATCAACCCACCTCCCACGCTTCTTATGCCTCAAGCATCTTTTGCGCAAGCCATCACTGCTTCCCTAAATACATCCCATTCCTCCCCCACTCCCCTTACCTCCTTTGTTCTCACCTTTTTCCATTCTTTACTCAATCTCCCCTGGTATTTCCTCACACAAGTCTCCTTCCCAAGCTCACTTACTATCACCACTCTCTTCACCCCAGCATTCTTTCTTCTTTTCTGAAAACCCCTACAAATCTTCACCTTCGCCTCCACAAGATAATGATCAGACATCCCTCCAGTTGCACCTCTCAGCACATTAATATCCAAAAGTCTCTCTTTCGCGCGCCTGTCAATTAACACGTAATCCAATAGCGCTCTCTGGCCATCTCACCTACTTACATACATATACCTATGTATATCTCGCTTTTTAAAACAGGTATTAACAATGACCAGTCCTTTTTCAACACATAAATCAACAAGCTCTTCACCATTTCCATTTACAACACTGAACATCCCATGCATAGCAAGTATTCCCTCAACTGCCACATTACTCACCTTTCCATTCAAATCACCGATCACTATAACCCGGTCTTGTGCATCAAAACCACTAACACACTCATTCAGCTGCTCCCAAAACACTTGCCTCTCATCATATTTCTTCTCATGTCCAGGTGCATATGCACCAAAAATCACTCATATATATATATATATATATATATATATATATATATATATATATATATATATATATATATATATATATATATATATATATATATATATATATATATATATATATATATATATATATATATATATATATATATATATATATATATATATATATATATATATATATATATATATATATATATATATATATATATATTTAATGATACTCTCTCACCCCAACTCTCATTTGCCCTTTTTTTCACCTCTTGCACCTTTCTCTTGACCTCCTGTCTCTTTCTTTTATACATCTCCCACTCAATTGCATTTTTTCCCTGCAAAAATCGTCCAAATGCCTCTCTCTTCTCTTTCACTAATACTCTTACTTCTTCATCCCACCACTCACTACCCTTTCTAATCAACCCACCTCCCACTCTTCTCATGCCACAAGCATCTTTTGCGCAATCCATCACTGATTCCCTAAATACATCCCATTCCTCCTCCACTCCCCTTACTTCCATTGTTCTCACCTTTTTCCATTCTGTACTCAGTCTCTCCTGGTACTTCCTCACACAGGTCTCCTTCGCAAGCTCACTTACTCTCACCACCCTCTTCACCCCAACATTCACTCTTCTTTTCTGAAAATCCATACAAATCATCACCTTAGCCTCCACAAGATAATGATCAGACATCCCTCCAGTTGCACCTCTCAGCACATTAACATCCAGAAGTCTCTCTTTCGCACGCCTGTCAATTAACACGTAATCCAGTAACGCTCTCTGGCCATCTCTCCTACTTACATAAGTATACTTATGTATATCTCGCTTTTTAAAACCATTAAATTTTAGGGAGAATAAAAAGATGTTCTGGAAGGAGGTAAATAAAGTGCGTAAGACAAGGGAGCAAATGGGAACCTCAGTGAAGGGCGCAAATGGGGAGGTGATAACAAGTAGTGGTGATGTGAGAAGGAGATGGAGTGAGTATTTTGAAGGTTTGTTGAATGTGTTTGATGATAGAGTGGCAGATATAGGGTGTTTTGGTCGAGGTGGTGTGCAAAGTGAGGGGGTTAGGGAAAATGATTTGGTAAACAGAGAAGAGGTAGTGAAAGCTTTGCGGAAGATGAAAGCCGGCAAGGCAGCAGGTTTGGATGGTATTGCAGTGGAATTTTTTAAAAAAGGGGGTGACTCTATTGTTGACTGGTTGGTATGGTTATTTAATGTATGTATGACTCATGGTGAGGTGCCTGAGGATTGGCGGAATGCGTGCATAGTGCCATTGTACAAAGGCAAAGGGGATAAGAGTGAGTACTCAAATTACAGAGGTATAAGTTTGTTGAGTATTCCTGGTAAATTATATGGGAGGGTATTGCTTGAGAGGGTGAAGGCATGTACAGAGCATCAGATTGGGGAAGAGCAGTGTGGTTTCAGAAGTGGTAGAGGATGTGTGGATCAGGTGTTTGCTTTGAAGAATGTATGTGAGAAATACTTAGAAAAGAAAAGGGATTTGTATGTAGCATTTATGGATCTGGAGAGGGCATATGATAGAGTTGATAGAGATGCTCTGTGGAAGGTATTAAGAATATATGGTGTGGGAGGAAAGTTGTTAGAAGCAGTGAAAAGTTTTTATCGAGGATGTTAGGCATGTGTACGTAGGAAGAGAGGAAAGTGATTGGTTCTCAGTGTATGTAGGTTTGCGGCAGGGGTGTGTGATGTCTCCATGGTTGTTTAATTTGTTTATGGATGGGGTTGTTAGGGAGGTAAATGCAAGAGTTTTGGAAAGAGGGGCAAGTATGAAGTCTGTTGGGGATGAGAGAGCTTGGGAAGTGAGTCAGTTGTTGTTCGCTGATGATACAGCGCTGGTGGCTGATTCATGTGAGAAACTGCAGAAGCTGGTGACTGAGTTTGGTAAAGTGTGTGGAAGAAGAAAGTTAAGAGTAAATGTGAATAAGAGCAAGGTTATTAGGTACAGTAGGGTTGAGGGTCAAGTCAATTGGGAGGTGAGTTTGAATGGAGAAAAACTGGAGGAAGTGAAGTGTTTTAGATATCTGGGAGTGGATCTGGCAGCGGATGGAACCATGGAAGCGGAAGTGGATCATAGGGTGGGGGAGGGGGCGAAAATTCTGGGGGCCTTGAAGAATGTGTGGAAGTCGAGAACATTATCTCGGAAAGCAAAAATGGGTATGTTTGAAGGAATAGTGGTTCCAACAATGTTGTATGGTTGCGAGGCGTGGGCTATGGATAGAGTTGTGCGCAGGAGGATGGATGTGCTGGAAATGAGATGTTTGAGGACAATGTGTGGTGTGAGGTGGTTTGATCGAGTGAGTAACGTAAGGGTAAGAGATATGTGTGGAAATAAAAAGAGCGTGGTTGAGAGAGCAGAAGAGGGTGTTTTGAAGTGGTTTGGGCACATGGAGAGAATGAGTGAGGAAAGATTGACCAAGAGGATATATGTGTCGGAGGTGGAGGGAACGAGGAGAAGAGGGAGACCAAATTGGAGGTGGAAAGATGGAGTGAAAAAGATTTTGTGTGACCGGGGCCTGAACATGCAGGAGGGTGAAAGTAGGGCAAGGAATAGAGTGAATTGGAGCGATGTGGTATACCGGGGTTGACGTGCTGTCAGTGGATTGAATCAAGGCATGTGAAGCGTCTTTGGTAAACCATGGAAAGCTGTGTAGGTATGTATATTTGCGTGTGTGGACGTATTTATATACATGTGTATGGGGGGGGGGTTGGGCCATTTCTTTCGTCTGTTTCCTTGCGCTACCTCGCAAACGCGGAAGACAGCAACAAAGTATAATAAAAAAAAATAATATATATATATATATATATATATATATATATATATATATATATATATATATATATATATATATATATATATATATTCTATCATTTTCATCATATTTTGTCGATGTCTCAAGCGTTAGCGAGGTAGCGCAAGGAAACAATCGAAAGAATGGCCCACCCACCCAAATACACCTGTAAATGCATACACGTCCTCACACGCACGTATACATACCAATACATTTCAGTATATATATATATATATATATATATATATATATATATATATATATATATATATATATATATATATATATATATATATATATATATATATATATATTATCCCTGGGGATAGGGGAGAAAGAATACTTTCCACGTATCCCCCACGTGTCGTAGAAGGCGACTAGAAGGGAAGGGAGCGGGGGGCTGGAAATCCTCCCCTCTTGTTTTTTTTGTTTTTTTTCCCAAAGAAGAAACGGAGAAGGGGGGGCAGATGAGGATATTCCCTCAAAGGCCCAGTCCTCTGTTCTTAACGCTACCTCGCTAACGCGGGATATGGCGAATAGAATGAAAGAAAGAAAAAGATATATATATGAAGTCTGTTGGGGATGAGAGAGCCTGGGAAGTGAGTCAGTTGTTGTTCGCTGATGATACAGCGCTGGTGGCTGATTCATGTGAGAAACTGCAGAAGCTGGTGACTGAGTTTGGTAAAGTGTGTGAAAGAAGAAAGTTAAGAGTAAATGTGAATAAGAGCAAGGTTATTAGGTACAGTAGGGTTGAGGGTCAAGTCAATTGGGAGGTGAGTTTGAATGGAGAAAAACTGGAGGAAGTGAAGTGTTTTAGATATCTGGGAGTGGATCTGGCAGCGGATGGAACCATGGAAGCGGAAGTGGATCATAGGGTGGGGGAGGGGGCGAAAATTCTGGGAGCCTTGAAGAATGTGTGGAAGTCGAGAACATTATCTCGGAAAGCAAACATCGGTATGTTTGAAGGAATAGTGGTTCCAACAATGTTGTATGGTTGCGAGGCGTGGGCTATGGATAGAGTTGTGCGCAGGAGGATGGATGTACTGGAAATGAGATGTTTGAGGACAATGTGTGGTGTGAGGTGGTTTGATCGAGTAAGTAACGTAAGGGTAAGATAGATGTGTGGAAATAAAAAGAGCGTGGTTGAGAGAGCAGAAGAGGGTGTTTTGAAATGGTTTGGGCACATGGAGAGAATGAGTGAGGGAAGACTGACCAAGAGGATATATGTGTCGGAGGTGGAGGGAACGAGGAGAAGAGGGAGACCAAATTGGAGGTGGTAAGATGGAGTGAAAACGATTTTGTGTGATCGGGGCCTGAACATGCAGGAGGGTGAAAGGAGGGCAAGGAATAGAGTGAATTGGAGCGATGTGGTATACCGGGGTTGACGCGATGTCAGTGGATTGAATCAAGGCATGTGAAGCGTCTGGGGTAAACCATGGAAAGCTGTGTAGGTATGTATATTTGCGTGTGTGGACGTATGTATATACATGTGTGTGGGGGTGGGTTGGGCCATTTCTTTCGTCTGTTTCCTTGCGCTACCTCGCAAACGCGGGAGACAGCGACAAAGCAAAAAGAAAAAAAAAAATATATATATATAAATATATATATATATTTATATATATATATATATATATATATATATATATATATATATATATATATATATATATATATATATATATATATATATATATATATATATATATATATATATATTTTGTCTTAAAAAATCTCATTTCCAACACATAAACTCTCCTCCATAATAACCCTATCTATAGCCCATGCCTCGCAGCCATATAACTTTGTTGGAACCACTATTTCTTAAAACATACCAATTTTTGATTTCCGAGGTAATGTTCTCGCCTTCCACACATTTTTCAACACTCCCAGAACCTTCACCGCCTCCCTCACCCTGTGACTCACTTCCAATTCCATGGTTCCATCCACTGCCAAATCCACTCCCAGATATCTAAAAAAACTTCTTCCTCCAGTTTTCCTCCATTAAAACTTTCCTCCCAATCAACTTGTCCCTCAACCCTACTGTACCTAATAACCTTGCTCTTATTCACATTTACTCTCAGCTTTCTTCTTTCACACACTTTACTAAACTCAGTCACCAACTTCTGCAGTTTCTCAACCAAATCAGCCACCAGCGCTGTATCATCAGCGAAAAATAACTGACTCATTTCCCAAGCCCTCTCATCCACAACAGACTGCATACTTGCCCCTTCTCCAAAATTCTTGCATTCACCTCCCTGACAACCCCATCCATAAACAAATTAAACAACCATGGAGACATCAAGAACCCCTACTGCAAACTGGCATTTTACTGGGAACCAGTCACTTTCCTCTCTTCCTACTTGTACACATGCCTTACATCCTCGATAAAAACTTTTCACTGCTTCCAGTAACTTGCCTCCAACACTATACACTCTGAATATATATATATATATATATATATATATATATATATATATATATATATATATATATATATATATATATATATATATATATATATATATATATATATATATATATATATATATATATATATATATATATATCCAAGTTTTTTTTTTTTTTACTTTGTCGCTGTCTCCCTCGTTTGCGAGGTAGCGCAAGGAAACAGACGAAAGAAATGGCCCAACCCACCCCAACACACATGTATATACATACGTCCACACACGCAAATATACATACCTACACAGCTTTCCATGGTTTACCCCAGACGCTTCACATGCCTTGATTCAATCCACTGACAGCAAGTCAACCCCGGTATACCACATCGCTCCAATTCACTCTATTCCTTGCCCTCCTTTCACCCTCCTGCATGTTCAGGCCCCGATCACACAAAATCTTTTTCACTCCATCTTTCCACCTCCAATTTGGTCTCCCTCTTCTCCTCGTTCCCTCCACCTCCGACACATATATCCTTTTGGTCAATCTTTCCTCACTCATTCTCTCCATGTGCCCAAACCATTTCAAAACACCTTCATCTGCTTTTTCAACCACGCTCTTTTTATTTCCACACATCTCTCTTACACTTACGTTACTTACTCGATCAAACCACCTCACACCACACATTGTCCTCAAACATCTCATTTCCAGCACATCCATCCTCCTGCGCACAACTCAATCCATAGCCCACGCCTCGCAACCATACAACATTGTTGGAACCACTATTCCTTCAAACATACCAATTTTTGCTTTCCGAGATAATGTTCTCGACTTCCACACATTCTTCAAGGCTCCCAGAATTTTCGCCCCCTCCGCCACCCTATGATCCACTTCCGCTTCCATGGTTCCATCCGCTGCCAGATCCACTCCCAGATATCTAAAACACTTCACTTCCTCCAGTTTTTCTCCATTCAAACTCACCTCCCAATTGACTTGACCCTCAACCCTACTGTACCTAATAACCTTGCTCTTATTCACATTTACTCTTAACTTTCTTCTTTCACACACTTTACCAAACTCAGTCACCAGCTTCTGCAGTTTCTCAAATGAATCAGCCACCAGCGCTGTATCATCAGCGAACAACAACTGACTCACTTCCCAAGCTCTCTCATCCCCAACAGACTTCATACTTGCCCCTCTTTCCAAAACTCTTGCATTCACCTCCCTAACAACCCCATCCATAAACAAATTAAACAATCATGGAGACATCACACACCCCTGCCGCAAACCTACATTCACTGAGAACCAATCACATTCCTCTCTTCCTACAAGTACACATGCCTTACATCCTCGATAAAAACTTTTCACTGCTTCTAACAACTTTCCTCCCACACCATATATTCTTAATACCTTCCACAGAGCATCTCTATCAACTCTATCATATGCCTTCTCCAGATCCATAAATGCTACATACAAATCCATTTGCTTTTTTAAGTATTTCTCACATACATTCTTCAAAGCAAACACCTGATCCACACATCCTCTACCACTTCTGAAACCACACTGCTCTTCCCCAGTCTGATGCTCTATACATGCCTTCACCCTCTCAATCAATACCCTCCCATATAATTTACCAGAAATACTCAACAAACTTACACCTCTGTAATTTGAGCACTCACTCTTATCCCCTTTGCCTTTGTACAATGGCACTATGCACGCATTCCTCCAATCCTCAGGCACCTCACCATGAGTCATACATACATTAAATAACCTTACCAACCAATCAACAATACAGTCACCCCCCTTTTTTAATAAAATCCACTGCAATACCATCCAAACCTGCTGCCTTGCCGGCTTTCATCTTCCGCAAAGCTTTTGCTACCTCTTCTCTGTTTACCAAATCATTTTCCCTAACCCTCTCACTTTGCACACCACCTCGACCAAAACACCCTATATCTGCAACTCTATCATCAAACACATTCAACAAACCTTCATGTGAGAAACTGCAGAAGCTGGTGACTGAGTTTGGTAAAGTGTGTGGAAGAAGAAAGTTAAGAGTAAATGGGAATAAGAGCAAGGTTATTAGGTACAGTAGGGGTGAGGGTCAAGTCAATTGGGAGGTGAGTTTGAATGGAGAAAAACTGGAGGAAGTGAAGTGTTTTAGATATCTGGGAGTGGATCTGGCAGCGGATGGAACCATGGAAGCGGAAGTGGATCATAGGGTGGGGGAGGGGGCGAAAATTTTGGGAGCCTTGAAAAATGTGTGGAAGTCGAGAACATTATCTCGGAAAGCAAAAATGGGTATGTTTGAAGGAATAGTGGTTCCAACAATGTTGTATGGTTGCGAGGCGTGGGCTATGGATAGAGATGTGCGCAGGAGGATGGATGTGCTGGAAATGAGATGTTTGAGGACAATGTGTGGTGTGAGGTGGTTTGATCGAGTAAGTAACGTAAGGGTAAGAGAGATGTGTGGAAATAAAAAGAGCGTGGTTGAGAGAGCAGAAGAGGGTGTTTTGAAATGGTTTGGGCACATGGAGAGAATGAGTGAGGAAAGATTGACCAAGAGGATATATGTGTCGGAGGTGGAGGGAACGAGGAGAAGAGGGAGACCAAATTGGAGGTGGAAAGATGGAGTGAAAAAGATTTTGTGTGATCGGGGCCTGAACATGCAGGAGGGTGAAAGGAGGGCAAGGAATAGAGTGAATTGGAGCCATGTGGTATACAGGGGTTGACGTGCTGTCAGTGGATTGAATCAAGGCATGTGAAGCGTCTGGGGTAAACCATGGAAAGCTGTGTAGGTATGTATATTTGCGTGTGTGGACGTGTGTATGTACATGTGTATGGGGGGGGGGGGGTTGGGCCATTTCTTTCGTCTGTTTCCTTGCGCTACCTCGCAAACGCGGGAGACAGCGACAAAGTATAAAAAAAAAAAAAAAAAAAAAAAAAAATATATATAGGGGATATATATATATATATAGGGGATAGGGGAGAAAGAATACTTCCCACGTATTCCCTGCGTGTCGTAGAAGGCGACTAAAAGGGGAGGGAGCGGGGGGCTGGAAATCCTCCCCTCTCGTTTTATTTTTAATTTTCCAAAAGAGGGAACAGAGAATTGCGACAGGTGAGGGTATTCCCTCAAAGGCCCAGTCCTCTGTTCTTAACGCTACCTCGCTAATGCGGGAAATGGCGAATAGTTTGAAAGAAAGAAAGAAATATATATATATATATATATATATATATATATATATATATATATATATATATATATATATATATATATATATATATATTATTTTGCTATGTCGCTGTCTCCCGCGTTAGCGAGGTAGCGCAAGGAAACAGACGAAAGAATGGTCCAACCCGCCCATATACAGATGTATATACATACACGTCCACTTACGCAAATATACATACCTATACTTCTCAATGTACACATATATATACACACACACAGACATATACATATATACATATGTATATAATTCATACTGTCTGCCTTTATTTGTTCCCCTCGCCACCTCGCCACACGTGGAATAACAACCCCCTCCCCCCTCATGTGTGCGAGGTAGCGCTAGGAAAAGACACCAAAGGCCCCATTCGTTCACACTCAGTCTCTAGCTGTCATGTAATAATGCACCGAAACCACAGCTCCCTTTCTACATCCAGGCCGCACACAAGTTTCCATGGTTTACCCCAGGCGCTTCACACGCCCTGGTTCAATCCATTGACAGCACGTCGACCCCGGTATACCACATCGTTCCAATTCGCTCTATTCCTTGCACGCCTTTCACCCTCCTGCATGTTCAAGCCCCGATCACTCAAAATCTTTTTCACTCCATCTTTCCACCTCCCATTTGGTCTCCCACTTCTCCTCGTTCCCTCCACCTCTGACACATATATCCTCTTTGTCAATCTTTCCTCACTCATTCTCTCCATGTGACCAAACCATTTCAAAACACCCTCATATATATATATATATTTATATTTATTTATTATACTTTGTCGCTGTCTCCCGCGTTTGCGAGGTAGCGCAAGGAAACAGACGAAAGAAATGGCCCAACCCACCCCATACACATGTATATACATACGTCCACACACGCAAATATACATACCTACACAGCTTTCCATGGTTTACCAAAGACGCTTCACATGCCTTGATTCAATCCACTGACAGCACGTCAACCCCGGTATACCACATCGCTCCAATTCACTCTATTCCTTGCCTTCCTTTCACCCTCCTGCATGTTCAGGCCACGATCACACAAAATCTTTTTCACTCCATCTTTCCACCTCCAATTTGGTCTCCCTCTTCTCCTCGTTCCCTCCAACTCCGACACATATATCCTCTTGGTCAATCTTTCCTCACTCATTCTCTCCATGTGCCCAAACCACTTCAAAACACCCTCTTCTGCTCTCTCAACCACGCTCTTTTTATTTCCACACATCTCTCTTACCCTTACGTTACACACTCGATCAAACCACCTCACACCACACATTGTCCTCAAACATCTCATTTCCAGCACATCCATCCTCCTGCGCACAACTCTATCAATAGCCTACGCCTCGCAACCATACAACATTGTTGGAACCACTATTCCTTCAAACATAGCCATTTTTGCTTTCCGAGATAATGTTCTCGACTTCCACACATTCTTCAAGGCCCCCAGAATTTTCGCCCCCTCCCCCACCCTATGATCCACTTCCGCTTCCATGGTTCCATCCGCTGCCAGATCCACTCCCAGATATCTAAAACACTTCACTTCCTCCAGTTTTTCTCCATTCAAACTCACCCCCCAATTGACTTGACCCTCAACCCTACTGTACCTAATAACCTTGCTCTTATTCACATTTACTCTTAACTTTCTTCTTCCACACACTTTACCAAACTCAGTCACCAGCTTCTGCAGTTTCTCACATGAATCAGCCACCAGCGCTGTATCATCAGCGAACAACAACTGACTCACTTCCCAAGCTCTCTCATCCCAACAGACTTCATACTTGCCCCTTTTTCCAAAACTCTTGCCTTTTCCTCCCTAACAACCCCATCCATAAACAAATTAAACAACCATGGAGACATCACACACCCCTACCGCAAACCTACATTCACTGAGAACCAATCACTTTCCTCTCTTCCTACATGTACACATGCCTTACTTCCTCGATAAAAACTTTTCACTGCTTCTAACAACTTTCCTCCCACACCATATATTCTTAATACCTTCCACAGAGCATCTCTATCAACTCTATCATATGCCTTCTCCAGATCCATAAATGCTACATACAAATCCATTTGCTTTTCTAAGTATTTCTCACATACATTCTTCAAAGCAAACACCTGATCCACACATCCTCTACCACTTCTGAAACCACACTGCTCTTCCCCAATCTGATGCTCTGTACATGCCTTCACCCTCTCAGTCAATACCCTCCCATATAATTTACCAGGAATACTCAACAAACTTATACCTCTGTAATTTGAGCACTCACTCTTATCCCCTTTGCCTTTGTACAATGGCACTATGCACGCATTCCGCCAATCCTCAGGCACCTCACCATGAGTCATACATACATTAAATAACCTTACCAACCAGTCAACAATACAGTCACCCCTTCTTTAATAAATTCCACTGCAATACCATCCAAACCTGCTGCCTTGCCGGCTTTCATCTTCCGCAAAGCTTTCACTACCTCTTCTCTGTTTACCAAATCATTTTCCCTAACCCTCTCACTTTGCACACCACCTCGACCAAAACACCCTATATCTGCCACTCTATCATCAAACACATTCAACAAACCTTCAAAATACTCACTCCATCTCCTTCTCACATCACCACTACTTGTTATCACCTCCCCATTTGCGCCCTTCACTGAAGTTCCCATTTGCTCCCTTGTCTTACGCACTTTATTTATCTCCTTCCAGAACATCTTTTTATTCTCCCTAAAATTTAATGATACTCTCTCACCCCAACTCTCATTTGCCCTTTTTTTCACCTCTTGCACCTTTCTCTTGACCTCCTGTCTCTTTCTTTTATACATCTCCCACTCAATTGCATTTTTTCCCTGCAAAAATCGTCCAAATGCCTCTCTCTTCTCTTTCACTAATACTCTTACTTCTTCATCCCACCACTCATTACCCTTTCTAATCAACCCACCTCCTACTCTTCTCATGCCACAAGCATCTTTTGCGCAATCCATCACTGATTCCCTAAATACATCCCATTCCTCCCCCACTCCCTTTACTTCCATTGTTCTCACCTTTTTCCATTCTGTACTCAGTCTCTCCTGGTACTTCCTCACACAGGTCTCCTTCCCAAGCTCACTTACTCTCACCACCCTCTTCACCCCAACATTCACTCTTCTTTTCTGAAAACCCATACAAATCTTCACCTTAGCCTCCACAAGATAATGATCAGACATCCCTCCAGTTGCACCTCTCAGCACATTAACATCCAAAAGTCTCTCTTTCGCACGCCTGTCAATTAAAACGTAATCCAATAACGCTCTCTGGCCA
Organism: Panulirus ornatus; assembly: GCF_036320965.1. Classification (NCBI taxonomy): domain Eukaryota; kingdom Metazoa; phylum Arthropoda; class Malacostraca; order Decapoda; family Palinuridae; genus Panulirus; species Panulirus ornatus. The sequence continues at coordinate 398,169 of NC_092240.1, forward strand.
TCTCTCCTACTTACATAAGTATACTTATGTATATCTCGCTTTTTAAACCAGGTATTCCCAATCATCAGTCCTTTTTCAGCACATAAATCTACAAGCTCTTCACCATTTCCATTTACAACACTGAACACCCCATGTATACCAATTATTCCCTCAACTGCCACATTACTCACCTTTGCATTCAAATCACCCATCACTATAACCCGGTCTCGTGCATCAAAACCACTAACACACTCATTCAGCTGCTCCCAAAACACTTGCCTCTCATGATCTTTCTTCTCATGCCCAGGTGCATATGCACTAATGATCACCCACCTCTCTCCATCAACTTTCGGTTTTACCCATATTAATCGAGAATTTGCTTCCTTACATTCTATCACATACTCCCACAACTCCTGTTTCAGGAGTATTGCTACTCCTTCCCTTGCTCTTGTCCTCTCACTAACCCCTGACTTTACTCCCCAGACATTCCCAAACCACTCTTCCCCTTTACCCTTGAGCTTCGTTTCACTCAGAGCCAAAACATCCAGGTTCCTTTCCTCAAACATACTACCTATCTCTCCTTTTTTCACATCTTGGTTACATCCACACACATTTAGGCACCCCACTCTGAGCCTTCGAGGAGGATGAGCACTCCCCGCATGACTCCTTCTTCTGTTTCCCATTTTAGAAAGTTAATACAAGGAGGGGAGGATTTCTGGCCCCCCGCTCCCGTCCCCTCTAGTCGCTTTCTACGACACGCGAGGAATACGTGGGAAGTATTCTTTCACCCCTATCTCCAGGGATAATATACATATATATATACATATACACATACACACACATACACATACATACGCACATATACACACACACATACATATATATACATATGAAAAATGTAAGAAACAATTTAGAAAACTGAAACTTCTAGCTTGAAATGAATGAAAAAATGAATGTCACATAATGGTTCAACCTCTGGCTATGGAAAAAGGAAATGTATAATTTATTTACACAAACGTCAATAGCAGTTCTCATCAGTTTAACCACTGTATCAATAAGCTTCAATGTCTAAGCTACATTTTTCTCCAATTTTACTATTTTCTTGTCAAAACACCATGTATGAAAACTATCACTCCAGTAACACAACTATAAACATTTACTTCCCCTTTAAAAAAGTTCTGGGGAAGTCTGTCTCGATACACTGCGGAAACCTCTACCACCTGGCGAGGTTTGTGTTGCAATGGTTCCCGATTCACAAACGTAGTAGCATCACTGGTGGGCCAAGGTAGTTCCTACATGTAATCTACATGTATAGTCCAGAATTGTTCACTTTAAAGCCAACAAAGTATCTAGCCAGTAGTGTTTCATTTTTGGTACTCAAACTAAGTCAGCAATGGTTCTAATATATATATATATATATATATATATATATATATATATATATATATATATATATATATATATATATATATATATATATATATATATATATATATATATATATATATATTTATTTTGTTATTTAGTTTGCTTTGTCGCTGTCTCCCGCGTTTGCGAGGTGGCACAAGGCAGTAGACGAAAGAATGGCCCAACCCTCCCAAATACACTTGTAGATACATACACGTCCACACACGTAAATATACATACCCATACATCTCAATGTACACATATATATACACACACAGACACATACATATATACACATGCACACAATTCACACTGTCTGCCTTTATTCATTCCCATCGCCACCTCGCCACACATGGAATAACATCCCCCTCGCCTCTCATGTGTGCTAGGTAGCGCTAGGAAATGACAACAAAGGCCCCATTCATACACACTCAGTCTGTAGCTGTCATGCATTGACGCCCGAAACTACAGCTCCCTTTCCGCATCCAGGCCCCACAGAACTTTCCATGCTTTACCCCAGACGCTTCACATGCCCTGATTCAATCCATTGACAGCAAGTCGACCCCGGTATAAAAAATTGATCCAATTCATTCTATTCCTTGCCCGCCTTTTACCCTCCTGCATGTTGAGGTCCCGATCACTCAAAATCTTTTTCACTCCATCTTTCCACCTCCAATTTGGTCTCCCACTTCTCCTCGTTCCCTCCACCTCCGACACATATATTCTCTTGGTCAGTGTATATATATATATATATATATATATATATATATATAAATATTATTTTTTTTATTATACTTTGTCGCTGTCTCCCGCGTTTGCGAGGTAGCGCAAGGAAACAGACGAAAGAAATGGCCCAACCCCCCCCCATACACATGTATATACATACGTCCACACACGCAAATATACATACCTACACAGCTTTCCATGGTTTACCAAAGACGCTTCACATGCCTTGATTCAATCCACTGACAGCACGTCAACCCCGGTATACCACATCGCTCCAATTCACTCTATTCCTTGCCCTCCTTTCACCCTCCTGCATGTTCAGGACCCGATCACACAAAATCTTTTTCACTCCATCTTTCCACCTCCAATTTGGTCTCCCTCTTCTCCTCGTTCCCTCCACCTCCGACACATATATCCTCTTGGTCAATCTTTCCTCACTCATTCTCTCCATGTGCCCAAACCACTTCAAAACACCCTCTTCTGCTCTCTCAACCACGCTCTTTTTATTTCCACACATCTCTCTTACCCTTATGTTACTCACTCGATCAAACCACCTCACACCACACATTGTCCTCAAACATCTCATTTCCAGCACATCCATCCTCCTGCGCACAACTCTATCGATAGCCCACGCCTCACAACCATACAACATTGTTGGAACCACTATTCCTCCAAACATACCCATTTTTGTTTTCCGAGATAATGTTCTCGACTTCCACACATTCTTCAAGGCTCCCAGAATTTTCGCCCCCTCCCCCACCCTATGATCCACTTCCGCTTCCATGGTTCCATCCGCTGCCAGATCCACTCCCAGATATCTAAAACACTTCACTTCCTCCAGTTTTTCTCCATTCAAACTCACCTCCCAATTGACTTGACCCTCAACCCTACTGTACCTAATAACCTTGCTCTTATTCACATTTACTCTTAACTTTCTTCTTCCACACACTTTACCAAACTCAGTCACCAGCTTCTGCAGTTTCTCACATGCATCAGCCACCAGCGCTGTATCATCAGCGAACAACAACTGACTCACTTCCCAAGCTCTCTCATCCCCAACAGACTTCATACTTGCCCCTCTTTCCAAAACTCTTGCATTTACCTCCCTAACAACCCCATCCATAAACAAATTAAACAACCATGGAGACATCACACACCCCTGCCGCAAACTTACATTCACTGAGAACCAATCACTTTCCTCTCTTCCTACACGTACACATGCCTTACATCCTCGATAAAAACTTTTCACTGCTTCTAACAACTTTCCTCCCACACCATATATTCTAAATACCTTCCACAGAGCATCTCTATCAACTCTATCATATGCCTTCTCCAGATCCATAAATGCTACATACAAATCCATTTGCTTTTCTAAGTATTTCTCACATACATTCTTCAAAGCAAACACCTGATCCACACATCCTCTACCACTTCTGAAACCACACTGCTCTTCCCCAATCTGATGCTCTGTACATGCCTTCACCCTCTCAATCAATACCCTCCCGTATAATTTACCAGGAATACTCAACAAACTTATACCTTTGTAATTTGAACACTCACTCTTATCCCCTTTGCCTTTGTACAATGGCACTATGCACGCATTCCGCCAATCCTCAGGCAACTCACCATGAGTCATACATACATTAAATAACCTTACCAACCAGTCAACAATAGAGTCACCCCCTTTTTTAATAAATTCCACTGCAATACCATCCAAACCTGCTGCCTTGCCGGCTTTCATCTTCCGCAAAGCTTTCACTACCTCTTCTCTGTTTACCAAATCATTTTCCCTAACCCTCTCACTTTGCACACCACCTCGACCAAAACACCCTATATCTGCCACTCTATCATCAAACACATTCAACAAACCTTCAAAATACTCACTCCATCTCCCTCTCACATCACCACTACTTGTTATCACCTCCCCATTTGCGCCCTTCACTGAAGTTCCCATTTGCTCCCTTGTCTTACGCACTTTATTTACCTCCTTCCAGAACATCTTTTTATTCTCCCTAAAATTTAATGATACTCTCTCACCCCAACTCTCATTTGCCCTTTTTTTCACCTCTTGCACCTTTCTCTTGACCTCCTGTCTCTTTCTTTTATACATCTCCCTCTCAATTGCATTTTTTCCCTGCAAAAATCGTCCAAATGCCTCTCTCTTCTCTTTCACTAATACTCTTACTTCTTCATCCCACCACTCACTACCCTTTCTAATCAACCCACCTCCCACTCTTCTCATGCCACAAGCATCTTTTGCGCAATCCATCACTGATTCCCTAAATACATCCCATTCCTCCCCCACTCCCCTTGCTTCCACTGTTCTCACCTTTTTCCATTCTGTACTCAGTCTCTCCTGGTACTTCCTCACACAGGTCTCCTTCTCAAGCTCACTTACTCTCACCACCCTCATCACCCCAACATTCACTCTTCTTTTCTGAAAACCCATACAAATCTTCACCTTAGCCTCCACAAGATAATGATCAGACATCCCTCCAGTTGCACCTCTCAGCACATTAACATCCAAAAGTCTCTCTTTCGCACGCCTGTCAATTAACACGTAATCCAATAACGCTCTCTGGCCATCTCTCCTACTTACATAAGTATACTTATGTATATCTCGCTTTTTAAACCAGGTATTCCCAATCATCAGTCCTTTTTCAGCACATAAATCTACAAGCTCTTCACCATTTCCATTTACAACACTGAACACCCCATGTATACCAATTATTCCCTCAACTGCCACATTACTCACCTTTGCATTCAAATCACCCATCACTATAACCCAGTCTCGTGCATCAAAACCACTAACACACTCATTCAGCTGCTCCCAAAACACTTGCCTCTCTTGATCTTTCTTCTCATGCCCAGGTGCATATGCACCAATAATCACCCACCTCTCTCCATCAACTTTCAGTTTTACCCATATTAATCGAGAGTTTACTTTCTTACACTCTATCACATACTCCCACAACTCCTGTTTCAGGAGTATTGCTACTCCTTCCCTTGCTCTTGTCCTCTCACTAACCCCTGACTTTACTCCCCAGACATTCCCAAACCACTCTTCCACTTTACCCTTGAGCTTCGTTTCACTCAGAGCCAAAACATCCAGGTTCCTTTCCTCAAACATACTACCTATCTCTCTTTTTTTCACATCTTGGTTACATCCACACACATTTAGGCACCCCACTCTGAGTCTTCGAGGAGGATGAGCCCTCCCCGCGTGACTCCTTCTTCTGTTTCCCATTTTAGAAAGTTAATACAAGGAGGGGAGGATTTCTGGCCCCACGCTCCCGTCCCCTCTAGTCGCTTTCTACGACACGCGAGGAATACGTGGGAAGTATTCTTTCACCCCTATCTCCAGGGATAATATACATATATATATACATATACACATACACACACATACACATACATACGCACATATACACACACACACACATACATATATATACATATGAAAAATGTAAGAAACAATTAGAAAACTGAAACTTCTAGCTTGAAATGAATGAAAAAAATGAATGTCATATAATATATATATATATATTATTTATTTATTTATTTATTTTGCTTTGTCGCTGTTTCCCGCGTTTGTGAGGTAGCGCAAGGAAATAGACGAAAGGAATGGCCCAACCAACCCCCATACACAATGTATACTCACACACGTCCTCATACGCAAATATACATACCTATACATCTCACTGTACACATATATATACATACACAGACACATACATATACACCCATGCACACAATTCACACTGTCTGCCCCCATTCACTCCTATCGCCACCTCGCCACACATGGAATTCCTTCCCCCTCCCCCCTCATGTGTACGAGGTAGCACTAGGAAAAGACAACAAAGGCCCCATTCGTTCACACTCAGTCTCTAGCTGCCACGCAATAATGCCCGAAACCACAGCTCCCTTTCCACATCGAGGACCCACACAACTTTCCATGGTTTACCCCAGACGCTTCACATGCTCTGATTCAATACACTGACACGTCAACCCCGGTACACCACATCGATCCAATTCACTCTATTCCTTGCCCTCCTTTCACCCTCCTGCATGTTCAGGCCCCGATCACACAAAATCTTTTTCACTCCATCTTTCCACTTCCAATTTGGTCTCCCACTTCTCTTTCTCTCCACCTCCGACACATATATCCTCTTGGTCAATGTTTCCTCACTCATTCTCTCCATGTGCCCAAACCACTTCAAAACCCTCTCTTCTGCTCTCTCAACCACGCTCTTTTTATATCCACACATCTCTCTTACCCTTCCATTACTTACTCGATCAAACCACCTCACACCACACATTTTCCTCAAACATCTCATTTCCAGCACATCCACCCTCCTGCGCACAGCTCTATCCATAGCCCACGCCTCGCAACCATACAACATTGTTCGAACCACTATTCCTTCAAACATACCCATTTTTGCTTTCGGAGATAATGTTCTCGATTTCCACATATTCTTCAAGGCTCCCAGGATTTTCGCCCCCTCCCCCACCCTATGATTCACTTCCTCTCCCATGGTTCCATCCGCTGCCAGATCCACTCCCAGATATCGAAAACACTTTACTTCCTCCAGTTTTTCTCCATTCAAACTTACCTCCCAATTGACTTGACCCGCAACCCTACTGTACCTAATAACCTTGCTCTTATTCACATTTACTCATAACTTTCTTGTTTCACACACTTTACCAAACTCAGTCACAAGCTTCTGCAGTTTCTCACATGAATCAGCCACCAGCGCTGTATCATCAGCGAACAACAACTGACTCACTTCCCAAGCTCTCTCATCCACAGCACACTTCATACTTGCCCCTCTTTCCAAAACTCTTGCATTCACCTCCCTAACAACCCCATCCACAAACAAATTAAACAACCATGGACACATCACACACCCCTGCCGTAAACCTACATTCGCTGAGAACCAATCACTTTCCTCTCCTCCTACACGTACACATGCCTTACATCCTCGATAAAAACTTTTCACTGCTTCTAACAACTTGCCTCCCACACCATATATTCTTAATAACTTCCACAGAGCATCTCTATCAACTCTATCATATGCCTTCTCCAGATCTAAAGGGGATAAGGGGATAAGAGTGAGTGCTCAAATTACAGACGTATAAGTTTGTTGAGTATTCCTGGTAAATCATATGGGAGGGTATCGATTGAGAGGGTGAAGGCATGTACAGAGCATCAGATTGGGGAAGAGCAGTGTGGTTTCAGAAGTGGTAGAGGATGTGTGGATCAGGTGTTTGCTTTGAAGAATGTATGTGAGAAATACTTAGAAAAGCAAATGGATTTGTATGTAGCATTTATGGATATATATATATATATATATATATATATATATATATATATATATATATATATATATATATATATATATATATATATATATATATTATTTATTTATTTATTTTGCTTTGTCGCTGTCTCCCGCATTTGCGAGGTAGCGCAAGGAAACAGAAGAAAGAAAAGGCCCAACCCACCCCCATACACATGTATATACACACACGTCCACACACACAAACATACACACCCATACATCTGAATGTACACATATATATACACACACAGACACATACATATATACCCATGCACACAATTCACACTGCCTGCCTTTATTCATTCCCATCGCCACCTCGCCACACATGGAATACCATCCCCCTCCCCCCTCATGTGTGCGAGGTAGCGCTAGGAAAAAATAAGAAAGGCCCCATTCGTTCACACTCAGCCTCTAGCTGTCATGCAATAATGCCCGAAACCACAGCTTCCTTTCCACATCTAGGCCCCACACAACTTTTCATGGTTTATCCCAGACGCTTCACATGCCCTGATTTAATCCACTGACAACACGTCAACCCCGGTATGCCACATCGATCCAATTCACTCTATTCTTAGCCCACCTTTCACCCTCCTGCATGTTCAGGCCCTGATCACTCAAAATCTTTTTCACTCCATCTCTCCACCTCCAATTTGGTCTCCCACTTTTCCTCGTTCCCTTCACCTCCGACACATATATCCTCTTGGTCAATCTTTCCTCACTCATTCTCTCCATGCGCCCAAACCATTTCAAAGACTCTCCTCTGCTCTCTCAACCACAATCTTTTTATTTCCACACATCTCTCTTACTCTTACATTACTTACTCGATCAAACCACCTCACACCACACATTGTCCTCAAACATCTCATTTCCAGCACATCCACCTCCTGCGCACAACTCTATCCATAGCCCAAGCCTCGCAACCATACAACATTGTTGGAACCACTATTCCTTCAAACATACCCATTTTTGCTTCCCGAGATAATGTTCTCGACTTCCACACATTCTTCAATGCTCCCAGGATTTTCGCCCCCTTCCCCATCCTATGATTCACTTCCGTTTCCATGGTTCCATCCGCTGCCAGATCCACTCCCAGATATCTAAAACACTCTACTTCCTCCAGTTTTTCTCCATTCAAACTTACCTCCCAATTGACTTGACCCTCAACCCTACTATATCTAATAACCTTGCTCTTATTCACATTTACTCTTAACTTTCTTCTTTCACACACTTTACCAAACTCAGTCACCAGCTTCTGCAGTTTCTCACATGAATCAGCCACCAGCGCTGTATCATCAGCGAACAACAACTGACTCACTTCCCAAGCTCTCTCATCCCCAACAGACTTCATACTTGCCCCTCTTTCCAAAACTCTTGCATTCACCTCCCTAACAACCCCATCCATAAACAAATTAAACAACCATGGAGACATCACACACCCCTGCCGCAAACCTACATTCACTGAGAACCAATCACTTTCCTCTCTTCCTACACGTACACATGCCTTACATCCTCGATAAAAACTTTTCACTGCTTCTAACAACTTGCCTCCCACACCATATATTCTTAATACCTTCCACAGAGCATCTCTATCAACTCTATCATATGCCTTCTCCAGATCCATAAATGCTACATACAAATCCATTTGCTTTTCTAAGTATTTCTCACATACATTCTTCAAAGCAAGCACCTGATCCACACATCCTCTACCACTTCTGAAACCACACTGCTCTTCCCCAATCTGATGCTCTGTATATGCTTTCACCCTCTCAATCAATACCCTCCCATATAATTTACCAGGAATACTCAACAGACTTATACCTCTGTAATTTGAGCACTCATTCTTATCCCCTTTGCCTTTGTACAATGGCACTATGCACGCATTCCGCCAATCCTCAGGCACCTCACCGTGAGTCATATATACATTAGATAACCTTACCAACCAGTCAACAATACAGTCACCCCCTTCTTTAATAAATTCCACTGGAATACCATCCAAACCTGCTGCCTTGCCGGCTTTCATCTTCCGCAAAGCTTTCACTACCTCTTCTCTGTTTACCAAATCATTTTCCCTAACCCTCTCACTTTGCACACCACCTCGACCAAAACACCCTATATCTGCCACTCTCTCATCAAACACATTCAACAAACCTTCAAAATACTCACTCCATATCCTTCTCACATCACCACTACTTGTTATCACCTCCCCATTTGCGCCCTTCATATATATATTTATATGGTTGTGGATAGTTAACTCTGGTATTGGTGCTACTTCCCTAACGCAGGAAACGCCGATCAAGTATGGAAAAAGAAAAATTTACTTTCAATATGTTAATGATCATATCAAGAAATACCCAGTAATATTGCTAATACCCACATGTTCTGCTGCTAACCTTATAACTATTGTTGTAGCGGCAGCTGCCGCTACAACTAAATGGTCTTACACCACTCACTGGCTGCAGACCATTGTAAACACTGTTATTCTTAACTGTCATGTAATGTACAGGAAACTAACCTTGCGTTGTTCCTTCAAATAATTTTCCTTTTCTGATCATCCGCAAAATTTATGATGTTCGTTCGGGAGCCTAACCAGGATAGCTGAATTGCTAAAGTATTTGTTCTAATTATTGTTTTTTCCTGTTGTGTGGTCAGCAGATCTAGTGGGAGGTCACCATGCCAATCTCCAAAAGTTTGCACAGTGAGAGAGCAATATGAGAAATAGTGCAAATCCGTAACATGAAAGGAATTCGTTAAATGATGTCGTGGCCATCTTGAATATTGGATATCACTCGCATTTTTTCCGAAAACCATGGTCATATCGAAAGGAAATTGGTTTGAATAATCGGGTGATCCTGATGATTCAGTATTACTCACAGAGGGCTGAATAAATCTGAGGTTAAGTGGGCACCGTGGTTGATCTTTGATATGAGATCTAGTCCGGAACCGCTGAACGAGAGTTCGTAAACATGACCGATAAATTGGGACCTTCTAACAGCACTCACGAAAGATCGGTTTGTTAAACGATGTGGAGAACCTCGACCAATCACGACTGTCAGATTCATATTCCACTTGAACCGAAAATGGTCAAAAATGGTTTCTCCAAAGCTGAAAATGACCACCGTCACCAAGGAAACGTCAGTTGATAACGCCATCGACTTGGTGACCATCTTGGGTTTTTAGAAACTTTCGAAGCATTTTACACTGAGACTGGCTCCGAAAATTGCTGGTTGTAGCTACGGAAATCTATTATTTTTTTTTTGTTCTTCAATTACTGTCAAACATAAGACATAACATGTAAAAACGTTTCACTAACATAAACTATGATGTCTTGCCCACCTTATTGTACGCCAGGACTCCTAAACCTGTAGAACTGTTTACATGGACGGACCATGTAACTTATTTATGATACGGCGGCCTTGGTGCTACAGTTGGTAACCTGAGACACGTCTACCCTACCCTAGGAGGTGGGTGAGGCACGTCTATCCTACCCTGGGAGGTAAGGCACGTCTACCTTACACTGGGAGCTGAGACATGCTTGCCCTACCTTGGCACGCCTGTGCCTTATGTCACCCGAGGCACCACTACCAGACCCTGTGACCTGAGGCATGTCTACCCTACTTTGTAACCTGAAGCAAGTTCATCTAACTCAGGGACCAGAGGCATCACTACCATACCCTGTGACCAGAGGCATGCTTACCCTACACTATAACCTGAGACATGGCTACTCTACCCTGTGACCTGAGACATTGCTACTCTACCCTGTGACCAGAGTCATGGCCACCTTATCCTGTGACCTGAGATATGGCTACCCTATCCTGTGACCAGAGGCATGCTTACTCTAGCCTGTAATCAGAGGCATGCTTACCCTACCCTGTAACCTGAGACATGGCTACCCTACACTGAGTTGATGTTAATGCTTGAATCATGTTCATGATGACTCAGAGAGTTTATTGTGGTATAGTGAAGGCGTGCATTGTCCTCAATTGCTAAGTTTTCTCATGAGAAGCATTTTTGTATGAAAGTGTTATCAAACATTTTTTCTTGTTTCACTTTGGTTTTCTAAAAATCTCAACATGCGTTGCAAGGATCTTGACACTGTAGGTTTTTATACCCTGGACTTTTTCTTTGTTTTCGTGTATCATACTTTAGAACGGCATTTCCCTTTCTTTTGCCTTCGATCTTTTGTATATCCTGTCTATGAATCAAACTTTGGTGAAAAGTTTTCATATAAGAATCCGGCTCTTGGTATTTTTGCATTTTTAAGGCAACTGTGGTAATCTGGTGGGTTGTTCCAGCTACATAGTCTGAGGTGCAGCGTTAGTTTCCAGGGTTCTTACGTCGATCGGAAAGTATCTTTAGCCAGCTGCTCTGAAATTTGAGAATCAAATTCGAGAACGTTGATGGTCAATAAATCATCGTAAAAACATTTGCTTGTTCCTTGATATTTTGTCAGGATGTAATGATCCAGCTGCCCTCTACCGTCCGTCGCTCCGCTTTGGCATAATGGCGCGAGCATGAATAAGTTGACTTTAAAAAAACACAATAAAAACGACTTCGAAATTCATGTAGTTTAAAAGTAAAGCTGTAGATGGTGTGAAAGTAATTTCTCTTGGGTGTTTATATAGATACAATGTGAATGCCAGTTTTGTCAAGATGATCAACGAGATTTGGATAACCATATCTGCAGATATATCTGATGTGACCACAGTGCTGGGCTGGGAAGGAAATATCTTTAATTTAAGATCAAATTCTTTTCTTCGTAATATTTCCCCAGATGATTATGTTGACCACATACGTTAACTTGCCGCCATGATATAAGCTATGGTTTGCAGTGCCTCGGGTCTGCAGGTCCCTCAGGTGGTCAGGTCCTCTCGGTCTTAGTTCCACCTAGGCGGCCAGATCTCCAGGTTCTTAACAAACTTTCACGAGTCACACGCTACACTACCTCGTCCCCGGCAAAACTACAACTCACTCTCACTGGTAAGTTTCATCCAGATAATTACAGATCTGGCTCACTCAGATCCCCAGTAACGGAATAGAGATCAGTAAAACTTTCCTGAGATGTGGCTCTCATTACTCTGATTGCTTTACAGAACAGAGCCTTGTTTATCCTCAGTCCTACATACTGACTCAAAACTTAGTTTTCCGACCTAGACTTTTCCTCATTAACCTTCCTCAGTGTATTCCACCCTGAGGTAACCTTACCTTCCTTTGTGTATTTTCCACCCTAAGGTAATCCTGCCTTCCTCAGTGTATGTTCTACCCATAGGTAGGGCATAGCGGAATCTTTAAGGCAAAGAGACAAATGAACGGTTTAATCTAATGCTCCTCTGGGGATACCAAAGGCCAATAGAGTGGCATGGAGGCATCCAAAAATAGAGGGAAATTGAAGGTTATATTTGAATCGTAACCCTGACTTCCTCAGTATATGTTCTGTCCTAAGGTAAACAGTGGAAAAGAGAAAGTAGGGATTGCAATGAAAGTGTTTTATGTCTTCTTTCGTTATCCTCTCATGGCATAAATGTTTTCCATTGAATTATGATAAAAATAATGATGTCAAAGAAGATACGAACCCTGGCGAGGCTAATGTTCTTATCTAAAACTAAAGTAATTAATACCGTGGTCTCCCAAGGTATTATAATAATTGCATATTTCTCCCAAAGAGACGAGAGACCATGAACAGTCTTCTCCTCGTATGCAACGTCACTGGGAAGTACAAGAAACTCTTCCTTACTCCAGCTGAAGAAACTATGATAACCCACTTGCCATTAACATACTGATCTCGATGCGTCCACATAAGCAAGCAATACACTGATTACACACACACACATATATATATATATATATATATATATATATATATATATATATATATATATATATATATATACTCGAATACCCTTCGTCTCACGTTGGTGAGCAACGGGGTATACACCGGTTATTTCCCGACAGGCGCACATAGCCAGCAGATAGCATTTCACCTAACCTAACTGTACAACACAGAGGTATATGAATACGAACACAGTGCATAGGAACGCACACCTTCATAGAACATACAAACCTCCAACAGCCAGGATCGAACCCGGGACCCCTGTGTAACAGGCAGGAATGATACCGCTAGGCTATGGGCCTGGCTAATAGGAAAACTATTCGAATACTATGTACTCGAATACCTTCGTCTCACGTTGGTGAGCAACGGGGTACACACCGGTCATTTCCCATCAGGTTCACACAGCCAGCGGATAGCATTTTACCGAACCTGACTGTACAACGCGGAGGTATATGAATACGAACAAAGTGCATATGAACGCGCACCTTCATAGAACATACAAACCTCCAACAGCCAGGATCGAAACCGGGACCCTTGTGCAACAGGTGGGAGCGCTACCGCTAGGCTATGATCTAACCCTTATAAGGAAATGACTATTCGAATATTATGTACTCAAATACCCTTCATCTATAAGGGGCGATCATAGCGGCAGGGGTGCGTGATGTCTCCTTGGTTGTTCAATTTGTTTATGGATGTGATGGTTAGGGAGGTGAATGCAAGAGTTTTAGAGTGAGTGGTGAGTATGCATTCTGTCGGGGATGAGAAGGCCTGAGAAGTGAGTCAGTTGTTGTTTGCCGATGATACAGCGCTAGTGGGTGATTCGTGTGAGAAACTGCAGAAGTTGGGGAATGAGTTTGGAAAGTGTGTGAAAGGAGAAAGCTGAGAGTGAATGTAAATATGAGCAAGGTTATTAGGTTCAGTAGGGTTGAGGGACAAGTTAACTGGGATGTAAGTTTGAATGGAGAAAAACTGGAGGAAGTGGAGTGTTTTAGATATCTGGAAGTGGACTTAATAGCGAATGGAACCATGGAAGCGGAAGTGAGTCAAATGGTAGGGGAAGGGGCGAGGGTTCTGGGAGCGATGAAGAATGTGCGGAAAGAGAGAGCGTTATCTCTGAAAGCAAAAATGGGTATGTCTGAAGGAATAGTAGTTCCAACAATGTTATATGGTTGCAAGTCTTGGGCTATGGCTAGGGTTGTACGGACGAGGATGGATGTATTGGAAATGAAATGTTTGAGGACAATATGTAGTGTGAGGTGGTTTGGTCGAGTAAGTAATGAAAGGGTTAAAGAGATGAGTGGAAATAAAAAGAGTGTGGTTGAGAGAGCAGAAGAAGGTGTATTGATATGGTTTGGGAAATGGAGAGAATGAGTGAAGAAAGACTGACAAAGAGGATATATAGGATATATGTGTCGAGGTGGAGAGAACAAGGAGAAGCGGGAGACAAAATTGGAGGTGGAAGGATGGAGTGAAAAAGATTTTGAGCGATCGGGCCCTGAACATACAGGAGGGTGAGAGTCGTGCAAGGAACAAAGTGATTGGGAACTATGTGGTATGCCGGGTCAACGTGCTGTCAATGGACTGAACCAGGGCATGTAAAACCTCTTGAGTAAACCATGGAAAGGTCTGTGGGGTCTGGATGTGGATGGAGAGCTGTGGTGTCGGTGCATTATACATGACAGCTAGAGACTGAGTGCGAACGAATGTGGCCGTTTTTTGTCTGTTTTCCTGGCGCTACCTTGCTGAAGGGGAGGGGGGGGGGGGTAGCGATACCATTTCCTGTGGGGCGGGGTAGCACCAGGAATGGATGAAGTCAAGCAAATAGTTATGTACATGCGTATATATTTATATGGCTGTGTGTGTATGTATATGTATATACATGTTGATGTGTAAATGTGTGTATAAGTGGGTATATGGGCGTATATATATATATATATATATATATATATATATATATATATATATATATATATATATATATATATATATATATATATATATATATATATACATATATATATATATATATATATTTATTTTTTTTGTCGCTGTCTCCCGCGTTTGCGATGTAGCGCAAGGAAACAGACGAAAGAAATGGCCCAACCCGCCCCCATACACATGTATATACATACGTCCACACACGCAAATATACATACCTACACAGCTTTCCATGGTTTACCCCAGACGCTTCACATGCCCCGATTCAATCCACTGACAGCACGTCAACCCCAGTATACCACATCGCCCCAATTCACTCTATTCCTTGCCCTCCTTTCACCCTCCTGCATGTTCAGGCCCCGATCACACAAAATCTTTTTCACTCCATCTTTCCACCTCCAATTTGGTCTCCCTCTTCTCCTCGTTCCCTCCACCTCCGACACATATATCCTCTTGGTCAATCTTTCCTCACTCATTCTCTCCATGTGCCCAAACCATTTCAAAACACCCTCTTCTGCTCTCTCAACCACGCTCTTTTTATTTCCACACATCTCTCTTACCCTTACGTTACTTACTCGATCAAACCACCTCACACCACACATTGTCCTCAAACATCTCATTTCCAGCACATCCATCCTCCTGCGCACCACTCTATCCATAGCCCACGCCTCGCAACCATACAACATTGTTGGAACCACTATTCCTTCAAACATACCCATTTTTCCTTTCCGAGATAATGTTCTCGACTTCCAAACATTCTTCAAGGCTCCCAGAATTTTCGCCCTCTCCCCCACCCTATGATCCACTTCCGCTTCCATGGTTCCATCCGCTGCCAGATCCACTCCCAGATATCTAAAACACTTCACTTCCTCCAGTTTTTCTCCATTCAAACTCACCTCCCAATTGACTTGACCCTCAACCCTACTGTACCTAATAACCTTGCTCTTATTCACATTTACTCTTAACTTTCTTGTTTCACATACTTTACCAAACTCAGTCACCAGCTTCTGCAGTTTCTCACATGCATCAGCCACCAGCGCTGTATCATCAGCGAACAACAACTGACTCACTTCCCAAGCTCTCTCATCCCCAACAGACTTCATACTTGCCCCTCTTTCCAAAACTCTTGCATTCACCTCCCTAACAACCCCATCAATAAACAAATTTAAACAACCATGGAGACATCACACACCCCTGCCGCAAAACTACATTCACTGAGAACCAATCACTTTCCTCTCTTCCTACACGTACACATGCCTTACATCCTCGATAAAAACTTTTCACTGCTTCTAACAACTTGCCTCCCACACCATATATTCTTAATACCTTCCACAGAGCATCTCTATCAACTCTATCATATGCCTTCTCCAGATCTATAAATGCTACATACAAATCCATTTGCTTTTCTGAGTATTTCTCACATACATTCTTCAAAGCAAACACCTGATCCACACATCCTCTACCACTTCTGAAACCACACTGCTCTTCCCAAGTCTGATGCTCTGTACATGCCTTCACCCTCTCAATCAATACCCTCCCATATGATTTACCAGGAATACTCAACAAACTTATACCTCGGTAATTTGAGCACTCACTCTTATCCCCTTTGCCTTTGTACAATGGCACTATGCACGCATTCCGCCAATCGTCAGGCACCTCACCGTGAGTCATACATACATTAAATAACCTTACCAACCAGTCAACAATACAGTCACCCCCTTTTTTAATAAATTCCACTGCAATACCATCCAAACCTGCTGCCTTGCCGGCTTTCATCTTCCGCAAAGCTTTTACTACCTCTTCTCTGTTTACCAAATCATTTTCCCTAACCCTCTCACTTTGCACACCACCTCGACCAAAACACCCTATATCTGCCACTCTATCATCAAACACATTCAACAAACCTTCAAAATACTCACTCCATCTCCTTTTCACATCACCACTACTTGTTATCACCTCCCCATTTGCGCCCTTCACTGAAGTTCCCATTTGCTCCCTTGTCTTACGCACTTTATTTACCTCCTTCCAGAACATGTACAGAGCATCAGATTGGGGAAGAGCAGTGTGGTTTCAGAAGTGGTAGAGGATGTGTGGATCAGGTGTTTGCTTTGAAGAATGTATGTGAGAAATACTTAGAAAAGCATATGGATTTGTATGTAGCATTTATGGATCTGGAGAAGGCATATGATAGAGTTGATAGAGATGCTCTGTGGAAGGTATTAAGAATATATGGTGTAGAGGCAAGTTGTTAGAAGCAGTGAAAAGTTTTTATCGAGGATGTAAGGCATGTGTACGTGTAGGAAGAGAGGAAAGTGATTGGTTCTCAGTGAATGTAGGTTTGCGGCAGGGGTGTGTGATGTCTCCATGGTTGTTTAATTTGTTTATGGATGGGGTTGTTAGGGAGGTGAATGCAAGAGTTTTGGAAAGAGGGGCAAGTATGAAGTCTGTTGTGGATGAGAGAGCTTGGGAAGTGAGTCAGTTGTTGCTCGCTGATGATACAGCGCTGGTGGCTGATTCATGTGAGAAACTGCAGAAGCTGGTGACTGAGTTTGGTAAAGTGTGTGAAAGAAGAAAGTTAAGAGTAAATGTGAATAAGAGCAAGGTTATTAGGTACAGTAGGGTTGAGGGTCAAGTCAATTGGGAGGTGAGTTTGAATGGAGAAAAACTGGAGGAAGTGAAGAGTTTTAGATATCTGGGAGTGGATCTGGCAGCGGATGGAACCATGGAAGCGGAAGTGGATCATAGGGTGGGGGAGGGGGCGAAAATTCTGGGAGCCTTGAAGAATGTGTGGAAGTCGAGAACATTATCTCGGAAAGCAAAAATGTTTATGTTTGAAGGAATAGTGGTTCCAACAATGTTGTATGGTTGCGAGGCGTGGGCTATGGATAGAGTGGTGCGCAGGAGGATGGATGTGCTGGAAATGAGATGTTTGAGGACAATGTGTGGTGTGAGGTGGTTTGATCGAGTAAGTAACGTAAGGGTAAGAGAGATGTGTGGAAATAAAAAGAGCGTGGTTGAGAGAGCAGAAGAGGGTGTTTTGAAATGGTTTGGGCACAAGGAGAGAATGAGTGAGGAAAGATTGACCAAGAGGATATATGTGTCGGAGGTGGAGGGAACGAGGAGAAGAGGGAGACCAAATTGGAGGTGGAAAGATGGAGTGAAGAAGATTTTGTGTGATCGGGGCCTGAACATGCAGGAGGGTGAAAGGAGGGCAAGGAATAGAGTGAATTGGAGCGATGTGGTATACCGGGGTTGACGTGCTGTCAGTGGATTGAATCAAGGCATGTAAAGGGTCTGGGGTAAACCATGGAAAGCTGTGTAGGTATGTATATTTGCGTGTGTGGACGTATGTATATACATGTGTGTGGGGGTGGGTTGGGCCTTTTCTTTCGTCTGTTTCCTTGCGCTACCTCGCATATATATATATATATATATATATATATATATATATATATATATATATATATATATATATATATATATATATATATATATATATATATATATATATATATATATATATATATATATATATATATATATATATATATATATATATATATATATATATATATATATATATATATATAATATATATATATATATATATATATATATATATATATATATATATATATATATATATATATATATATATATATATATATATATATATATATATATATATATATATATATATATATATATATATATATATATATATATATATTAAAAAAGGGGGTGACTGTATTGTTGACTGGTTCGTAAGGTTATTTAATGTATGTATGATTCATGGTGAGGTGCCTGAGGATTGGCGGAATGCTTGCATAGTGCCATTGTACAAAGGCAAAGGGGATAAGAGTGAGTGCTCAAATTACAGAGGTATGTTTGTTGAGTATACCTGGTAAGTTATATGGGAGGGTATTGATTGAGAGGGTGAAGGCATGTACAGAGCGTCAGATTGGGGAAGAGCTGTGTGGTTTCAGAAGTGGTAGAGGATGTGTGGATCAGGTGTTTGCTTTGAAGAATGTACGTGAGAAATACTTAGAAAAACAAATGGATTTGCATGTAGCATTTATGGATCTGGAGAAGGCATATGATAGAGTTGATAGAGATACTCTGAGGAAGGTTTTAAGAATATATGGTGTGGGAGGCAAGTTGTTAGAAGCAGTGAAAAGTTTTTATCGAGGATGTAAGGCATGTGTACGTGTAGGAAGAGAGGAAAGTGATTGGTTCTCAGTGAATGTAGGTTTGCGGCAGGGGTGTGTGATGTCTCCATGGTTGTTTAATTTGTTTATGGATGGGGTTGTTAGGGAGGTGAATGCAAGAGTTTTGGAAAGAGGGGCAAGTATGCAGTCTGTTGTTGATGAGAAAGCTTGGAAAGTGAGTCAGTTGTTCGCTGATGATACAGCGCTTGTGACTGATTCATGTAAGAAACTGCAGATGCTGGTGACTGAGTTTGGTAAAGTGTGTGAAAGAAGAAACTTAAGAGTAAATGTGAATAAGAGCAAGGTTATTAGGTACAGTAGGGTTGAGGGTCAAGTCAATTGGGAGGTAAGTTTGAATGGAGAATAACTGGAGGAAGTAAAGTGTTTTAGATATCTGGGAGTGGATCTGGCAGCGGATGGAACCATGGAAGCGGAAGTGAATCATAGGGTGGGGGAGGGGGCGAAAATCCTGGGAGCCTTGAAGAATGTTTGGAAGTCGAGAACATTATCTCGGAAAGCAAAAATGGGTATGTTTGAAGGAATAATGGTTCCATCAATGTTGTATGGTTGCGAGGCGTGGGCTATGGATAGAGTTGTGCGCAGGAGGGTGGATGTGCTGGAAATGAGATGTTTGAGGACAATATGTGGTGTGAAGTGGTTTGATCGAGTAAGTAATGTAAGGGTAAGAGAGATGTGTGGAAATAAAAAGAGCTTGGTTGAGAGAGCAGAAGAGGGTGTTTTGAAATGGTTTGGTCACACGGAGAGAATGAGTGAGGAAAGATTGACAAAGAGGATATATGTGTCCGAGGTGGAGGGAACGAGGAGAAGTGGGAGACCAAATTTTAGATGGAAAGATGGAGTGAAAAAGATTTTTAGTGATCGGTCCCTGAACATGCAGGAGGATGAAAGGCGGGCAAGGAATAGAGTGAATTGGATCGATGTGGTATACCGGGGTCGATGTGCTGTCAATGGATTGAACCAGGTTATGTGAAGCGTCTGGGGTAAACCATGGACAGTTGTGTGGGGCCTGGATGTGGAAAGGGAGCTGTGGTTTCGGTGCATTATTACATGACAGCTAGAGACTGAGTGTGAACGAATGGGGCCTTTGGTTTCTTTTCCTAGCGCTACCTCGCACACATGAGGGGGGAGGGGGTTGTTATTCTATGTGTGGCGAGGTGGCGATGGGAACAAATAAAGGCAGACAGTATGAATTATGTACATGTGTATATATGTATATGTCTGTGTGTGTATACATATGTGTACATTGAGATGTATAGGTATGTATACTTGCGTGTGTGGACGTGTATGTATATACATGTGTATGTGGGCGGGTTGGGCCATTCTTTCGTCTGTTTCCTTGCGCTATCTCGCTAATGCGGGAGACAGCGACAAAGCAAAATAAATGAAAAAATAAATATATATATATATATATATATATATATATATATATATATATATATTCCTATGAGTCCACGGGGAAAATGAAACACAAAAAGTTCCCAAGTGCACTTTCGTGTAATAATCACATCATCAGGGGGGACACAAGAGAGAAATATAACAGTCAGTTGATATACATCGAAGAGACGAAGCTAGGACACCATTTGGTAAACATGTGATTGTCCAAAACATACAACGAGCGTTCATAAACTTATCATTTTACAAATCTTATCAACAATAAATTTATCTAATTTGTATAGGTATGTAGATGATGTTCTTTTTGTTTGGCCAACAAATCAAAATTTACAAATATTTCTCCCCTTACTTAACAATTTAGTACCTTCCATTAAATTTACTGTAGAAAATGAAAATAATTGTATGTTACCATTTTTAGATTCCATGATCCATAGACAAGGAAACAAGTTTAAGTTTAGGATATACAGAAAACCCACCAATGTATGCTCATATATCCATTATTACTCATCTCAACATGACAGAGTTAAGTTATCATTTCAATTTATGTTCCTTAGGGCATTACGTATTTGCAGTCCAGAGTTTATTGATGATGAGTTTGAGAAGATATATTCTATTGGATCTAAGTTAAAGTACCCTAGATCTTTCATTGATAAATCCCTTAAGTTAGCAAAGAAATCATTTTATAGAGTTGAGCCCAAACCTCCCATTGACACCAAGAATCTTTTAGTTCTCCCTTTTGATAATAATTTCACTTTGCTTCCCATGCTGCTTAAATCCTTTAATGTGAATGTTGCCTTTAGCAACAATAATACTATAAAGAATATCTTAATCAGGAATTAACCAGAAAATTCTCTTAGTTGCACCTATAAAGTCCCTTGTGGAAACTGTGATAAATTATATGTTGGTCAGACTGATAAGGATCTTTCTGTTAGACTTAAGCAACATAGATATAGAATAAGAACGGGACAAGAATCTAATGCCTTGTTTAATCATGTTAAAAACTATGATCATTGTATTGACTGGAGTAACGCCATCTCAGTTATTAACTCTTAATTCTATTAGCAAGAGAAATATAATTGAATCTTCTATTATTAGATACAGAAGGAATTATAATCTTAATGTTAGTGATGGTCTATACAAATTAGATAACTTTATTGTTGATAAGATTTGCAAAATGATAAGTTTATGAACGCTCGTTGTATGTTTTGGACAATCACATGTTTCCCAAATGGCGTCCTAGCTTCGTCTCTTCGATGTATATCAACTGACTATTATATTTCTCTCTTGTGTCTCCCCTGATGATGTGATTATTACACGAAAGTGCACTTAGGAACTTTTCGTGTTTCATTTTCCCCGCGGACTCGTAGGAATATCTTGATCACGCGCAAAATTGTGATCCTTTCCAATATATATATATATATATATATATATATATATATATATATATATATATATATATATATATATATATATTTTTTTTTTTTTTTTCTTTTTTCTTTTCTTTCTTTCAAACTATTCGCCATTTCCCGCATTAGCGAGGTAGCGTTAAGAACAGAGGACTGGGCCTTTGAGGGAATACCCTCACCTGGCCCAATTCTCTGTTCGTTCTTTTGGAAAAAAAAAAAAAAAAAAAATATATATATATATATATATATATATATATATATATATATATATATATATATATATATATATTTATATATATATATATATATATATATATATATATATATATATATATATATATATATATATATATATATATATATATATATCTGGGAGTGGATCTGGCAGCGGATGGAACCATGGAAGCGGAAGTGAATCATAGGGTGGGGGAGGGGGCGAAAATTCTGGGAGCCTTGAAGAATGTGTGCAAGTCGAGAACATTATCTCGGAAAGCATAAATGGGCATGTTTGAAGGAATAGTGGTTCCAACAATGTTGTATGGTTGCGAGGCGTGGGCTATGGATAGAGTTGTGCGCAGGAGGATGGATGTGCTGGAAATGAAATGTTTGAGGACAATGTGTGGTGTGAGGTGGTTTGATCGAGTAAGTAACGTAAGGGTAAGAGAGATGTGTGGAAATAAAAAGAGCGTGGTTGAGAGAGCAGAAGAGGGTGTTTTGAAATGGTTTGGGCACATGGAGAGAATGAGTGAGGAAAGATTGACCAAGAGGATATATGTGTCGGAGGTGGAGGGAACGAGGAGAAGAGGGAGACCAAATTGGAGGTGGAAAGATGGAGTGAAAAAGATTTTGTGTGATCGGGGCCTGAACATGCAGGAGGGTGAAAGGAGGGCAAGGGATAGAGTGAATTGGAGCGATGTGGTATACCGGGGTTGACGTGCTGTCAGTGGATTGAATCAAGGCATGTGAAGCGTCTGGGGTAAACCATGGAAAGCTGTGTAGGTATGTATATTTGCGTGTGTGGGCGTGTGTATATGCATGTGTATGGGGGTGGGTTGTGCCATTTCTTTCGTCTGTTTCCTTGCGCTACCTCGCAAACGCGGGAGACAGCGACAAAGGAAAAAAAAAAAAAAAATATATATATATATATATATATATATATATATATATATATATATATATATACATATATATATATATATATATATATATATATATATATATATATATATATATATGTGTGTGTGTGTGTGTGTGTGTGTGTGTGTGTGTGTGTGTGTGTATGAGTGGATGGGCCATTCTTTGTATGTT
Organism: Panulirus ornatus; assembly: GCF_036320965.1. NCBI lineage: Eukaryota > Metazoa > Arthropoda > Malacostraca > Decapoda > Palinuridae > Panulirus > Panulirus ornatus. The sequence continues at coordinate 421,723 of NC_092240.1, forward strand.
TCCTGGCGTTACTTCGCTGACACAAGAAACAGTGATTATGTATAATATATAAATAGTATGTACAGATAGTATATATAGTGGCTTAGGAATGGGTGTACTTAGGGATGCAGTGGTGATAAATGCAAGAGATGCATGTGTTATGCGAAAGGCGGGCAGATTAGGAAGGGTTGTGAGTGGTGGGATGAAATATAGTTGTTAAAGAGAAAAGAGAGGCGTTTGGGTGGTACTTAAGGAAAGGAGTGCAAATGATTTGTAGATGAATAAGAGAAACCGGAAGGAGATCAAGAGGAAGGTAGAGGGGTTGACCTTTAGGGAGAATAATATGTTTTGGAGGGAGGTTAATAATAATAATATGTTTTGTGAGAAAGACAAGAGAACAAATGGGAACATCAATTAAGGAGCAAAAGAGGAATTGATTACAGGTAGTGATGAAATGAGGAGATTTTGAAGTATTCTTCAATATGTTTGATGATAGAGTGGCAGATGCAGACTGCTTTGTTCGGGGTCGTATGCGGAGTGAGAGTCGTGGAGATTGGTGCGGTGAAGAGTAGTGAAAGCCTTGCTCAAGATAATGCGGCAAGGGGGCTTGAGTGGATGGCAATGCAGTTGTATTTATTGAGAGAGGTTGGCTGTGTTGATGATTGGTTGGTATTTTCATCGTATGTATGGATTATGGTTAGGTGCCTAAGGATGTGCGGAATTCATGTATAGTGCCACTGTACAAATGCAAGGGGATAAAGGTGAGTGTTCAAACTTCAGATGTATAAGTTTGTAGAGTATACCTGGTATGATGTTTGTGAGGGTATTGACTGAGAGAGTGAAGGCATGTACAGAGCACCAGATTGGAGAGGAGCAGTATGGTTTCAGAAGTGGTAGAGGATATGTCGATCAGGTGTTTGCTTTAAGCTACATATGTGAAAAATACTTATAAAAGAAGATGAAGTTGATAATGATGCTCTGCGGAAGGACATTAACGGGCACATTAGAAGTGGAGTTGTTGTTGGTAATTTCATGGTTTTAACCTTTTTAATCAGGTTTCCAGATTCCTCACTGCTTGCGATCCATCATTTCTTGCTCACTCACCAAGTTCCTTAGCTCACGCCAGCAAGGTATCTTTTACAAGTCTTCCTACACTCTGTCTGTGACTTTCTTCTCCTGGAAAGCGATGTCATTTATCTCTTGTGTAATTTGATCAGTGTTTTTTCGTAGTTACCTGTGAGTTAGTAGACCTTTCGACCTTTCCTTGTCTTGATGCCGCTCACTTCCCTCATTACCGGAGGTAACCAGAGATTTCATCTTTGGCTCTAACTCAGACACACACACACACACACACACACACACACACACACACACACAACAAACACACACAAACACACACAAGCACACACACACACACAACATCATCCATTATGAAAATCACTACCAGAAAAAATCCTTCTGGGAACAAAAAAGACGTTTTCTTAACCACAGAGAAATTGCTTTCGCTCCGGGAAGACATGCATCAGGAAAATACTATGGAACAGATTTTCCTTTGTTCAGTACGTTCCAGGAGGGGTTGTGACAATGTTATTGATGCTGATGGAGAGTGGGGAGGGCGTAGAGGTGACGGTAGTGAGAACTCAGTGTGGTAACGGTGGTGGCGGATGGGGAAACCTTAGTGCTGCTGGAAAATGGCAAATACACATTATGGCAACGGTCATTGTGCTGACAAATATCATGGAGGGCATAGTGCTGACAGAGGAAGGGGAGGACTTAATATGTGGATTGTGGTGGTGTTCTCGGAGGGTGGAGAAGTTGGAGGACCCAGTAAACCTACTGCTGAAGGGGAGAGTAAGTGTGAGTACAGATAGAGAGACGGTCAGGTGATGGAGATAAAAAGACAGGTTGTAAATTATGGGTATAAGGAAAACTGAATAAACTTGAAAATAGTACAATCAAATACAGGAATATGCAGAAACGAATTACGATGTTAAGGTATGGATTACGGTTTCAAAGTAGTCGAGAACATTTCAAATAATAACGATCTATTCTATCAACAAAGAATAGATGCATTTTGAGATGTGTATAACGTAGAGTAACTACCAGTAACGACATTAATGCAGTGAATATCTTGGTTTCGTATTGCTAGTTCGACAAGGGAGGACAAAACCCTGTTATATAAACAGGGAAAGAATGGTGTGTGAGCCTAAGGTAAAAAACTTCCCGCTTTCAGGCGAGAAACCTCACCAGACTAGACTATTAAAGTGCATGTCCAACTAAATTCTCATTAATTACCAATGTTCCAGGTACAAGCCATTATAAAAGTCCTCTTAGATATAAGGGTCTTGGTTAAGAAATGTTCAAAGTGTAAAATTAGAGAGCATGAAAAAGAGCGTTAATAACTCTAAATATGCAGTTGCATTTCATTCATATATATATATATATATATATATATATATATATATATATATATATATATATATATATATATATATATATATATATATATATATATACATATATATATATATATATATATATATATATATATATATATATATATATATATATATATATTTATATATATATATATATATATATATATATATATATATATATATATATATATATATATATATTTTAAACTTTTCGCCATTTCTCGCGTTAGCGAGGTAGCGTTAAGAATAGAGGACTGGGCCTTTTTTGGAATATCCTCACCTGGCCCCCTCTGTTCCTTTTTTTGGAAAATTAAAAAAAAAAAAAAACGAGACGGGAGGATTTCCAGCCCCCCGCTCCCTCCCCTTTTAGTCGCCTTCTAAGACACGCAGGGAATACGTGGGTAGTATTCTCAATCCCTCATCCCCAGGGATAATATATATATATATATATATATATATATATATATATATATATATATATATATATATATATATATATATATATATATATATATATTATTTATTTATTTTGCGTTGTCGCTGTCTCCGTGTTTGCGAGGTAGCGCAAGGAAACAGACGAAAGAAATGGCCCAACCCACCCCCATACACATGTATATACATACACGTCCACACACGCAAATATACATACCTATACATCTCAATGTACGCATATATATACACACACAGACACATACATATATACCCATGCACACAATTCACACTATCTGCCTTTACTCATTTCCATCGCCACCTCGCCACACATGGAATACCATCTCCCTCCCCCCTCATGTGTGCGAGGTAGCGCTAGGAAAAGACAACAAAGGCTCCATTCGTTCACACTCAGTCTCTAGCTGTCATGCAATAATGCCCGAAATCACAGCTCCCTTTCCACATCCAGGCCCCACACAACTTTCCATGGTTTACCCCAGACGCTTCACATGCCCTAATTCAATCCACTGACAGCACGTCAACCCCGGTATACCACATCGACCCAATTCACTCTATTCCTTGCCCTCCTTTCACCCTCCTGCATGTTCAGGCCCCGATCACTCAAAATCTTTTACACTCCATCTTTCCACCTCCAATTTGGTCTCCCACTTCTCCTCGTTCCCTCCACCTCCGACACATATATCCTCTTGGTCAATCTTTCCTCACTCATTCTCTCCACGTGCCCAAACCATTTCATAACACCCTCTTCTGCTCTCTCAACCACAATCTTTTTATTTCCACACATCTCTCTTACTCTTACATTACTTACTCGATCAAACCACCTCACACCACACATTGTCCTCAAACATCTCATTTCCAGCACATCCACCCTCCTGCGCACAACTCTATCCATAGCCCACGCCTCGCAACTATACAACATTTTTGGAACCACTATTCCTTCAAACATACCCATTTTTGCTTTCCGAGATAATGTTCTCGATTTCCACACATTCTTCAAGGCTCCCAGGATTTTCGCCCCCTTCCCCACCCTATGATTCACTTCCGCTTCCATGGTTCCATCCGCTGCCAGATCCACTTTACTTCCTCCAGTTTTTCTCCATTCAAACTTACCTCCCAATTAACTTGACCCTCAACCCTACTGTACCTAATAACCTTGCTCTTATTCACATTTACTCTTAACTTTCTTCTTTCACACACATTACCAAACTCAGTCACCAGCTTCTGCAGTTTCTCACATGAATCAGCCACCAGCGCTGTATCATCAGCGAACAACAAATGACTCACTTCCCAAGCTCTCTCATTCACAACAGACTTCATACTTGCCCCTCTTTCCAAAACTCTTGCATTCACCTCCCTAACAACCCCATCCATAAACAAATTAAACAACCATGGAGACATCACACACCCCTGCCGCAAACCTACATTCACTGAGAACCACTGCCTTCTCCAGATCCATAAATGTTACATACAAATCCATTTGCTTTTCTAAGTATTTCTCACATACATTCTTCAAAGCAAACAACTGATCTACACATCCTCTACCACTTCTGAAACCACACTGCTCTTCCCCAATCTGATGCTCTGTATATGCCTTCACCCTCTCAATCAATACCCTCCCATGTGATTTACCAGGAATACTCAACAAACTAAAACCTCTGTAATTTGAGCACTCACTCTTATCCCCTTTGCCTTTGTACAGTGGCACTATGCACGCATTCCGCTAATCCTCAGGCACTTCACCATGAGTTATACATACATTAAATAACCTTACCAACCAGTCAACAATACAGTCACCCCGTTTTTTAATAAATTCCAGTGCAATACCATCCAAACCTGCTGCCTTGCCAGCTTTCATCTTCCGCAAAGCTTTTACTACCTCTTCTCTGTTTACCAAATCATTTTCCCTAACCCTCTCACTTTGCACACCACCCCGACCAAAACACCCTATATCTGCCACTCTATCATCATATATATATATATATATATATATATATATATATATATATATATATATATATATATATATCGGTTTTTTTCTGTGCTTGTGCACGATATTAACATATATATAAAAACTGTGATGGATGTATGCCCTTGAAGTGGTACTGTCGGTTTCTATCGGTCTATCGCCATATAAACAACGTACACAATTGTTTCAAGTATTGTAATCAATGTCCACAGAACTGTGTGTTTGCAAGGAGTAATGAATACGACGCGGATCATCCGTACAGTCTTCTTTATTAACTACAAACTCTCAGTACATTAAGACTCATGTGAATATGACAACAGTTGTAAGGCGCTGTTTATGACAACATATTCCAGCGAACTTCTTCGTCGACCATGTTCCTGGATATGCAATATGATATGGCTAAGGGTTCCAAGTGTAATTACGTTGCACCAGTGCTGAAGCAGTCTACATAATGCTACGTCCTACCTACCTACCTCATTCCTAAAACTGCTAAACACAACTCGAAATTAGAACACGAAACCTCTGCACTGAGGTTATTGTTTTTGAAAGAAAATACTGAGACCAAATATCGCAGCAGAGAGAAAACCAGTGCGAAAAGCAGATAGGATGCAGAGTGGGTAACAGGTAAGGTATCAGGATGGGTAGCAGTCAAGGGAGCTGGAAGGATAGCGGGTAGTATAACACAGAGGATAGTAAGTAGGATAACAGGAAGAGCAGCTGGGTGGAAGTGTAGTAGGTAAAGTAGCAGAAAAGTTAGCAGTTAAGGTAGCAGGTAGGATACCAAGGAGCGTAATGGTTAGGGTAGCAGAGATGGGAGCAGGTAGAGTGGCAGGGATTGTAGCAGGGAGCGTAGTAAGGGAGAGAAGATGGGAGGGAGGGAAGTGAGCAGCAGGGAGGCAGTAAAGAACGCAGCAGGGGAATTGGCAAGGAGGGTAAAAAGGGAGATAGCAAGGTGAGCAGCATGGAGGGTAGTAGGGAGGGTAACAGAGGAAACTCGCGGTGTCTGAGAAACTGCTATACATTTGCCAGCTACTAAACTTGCTGAGGAAGTTTTGCAAATTTTTTCAACACTTACATTTGCCCACACTCAAACTTAGTCCAAGCTGTGTGGAACGAAATTCACAAATGTATGAGTCTTATAGGTATGTCGGGGACAGACCTGTGACTCCTTTTTGAAGAGAGCTGCTAGCAAATGTCTGGCATGGCACAGCAATATATTGTTTTTGTTAACACAGCATTTCATTCATTTGAAAATGAACACAAAATATTAGTTCTAGTAAGAAAGGCTCCTGAAAAAAGTCGAACCTTTTAGATTTTTCAAAACTGATGAATACACACTGACTCGGTTGATTGTTAAGTGGTTCAATAAGACATTGAACTGCTGGTCATCCGGGCTAACGGTGTGACCTAGAGGATGGCCAGTGTGTCCCGGCGCCCGGTTGGTATAACCAGGAGGCTGCCAGGTGTGACCAAAAAACTAGCCGGTGTGACCTGGGGGCTGACCAGTATACCCAGAAAGGTAGCCACTGTGACCTGGAAGAGGTTCGTCAGCAACCTCTACTGTTTATAATCAATGTAAGTTATGCCGGGCTTATTCGTGTACATAAACGAAAAGATATTTGCGTATATGACTTACTGAGGTTTGGAGCTCCTGTGTGTGTGTGTGTGTGTGTGTGTGTGTGTGTGTGTGTGTGTGTGTGTGCGCGTGTGTGTGTGTGTATGTGTGTGTGTGCGTGTGTGTGTGTGTATGCGTGTGTGTGTGTGTGTGTGTGTGTGTGTGTGTGTGTGTGTGTGTGTGTGTGTGTGTCTGTGAAACTTATTATATCATGTGTTTCTCTGAAAGCCAAAATTAGCCTTCAGTCTCTCCCAGGTGATGGGTTAGCGTGGTCGTCAGCCTAACTGTGTATAAAACTTATGTTTAAAAATCATATAGGATCAGCAGTTCTCTGATAGTATGGTCGTCATTAAATGGCTATCATGCCACATCACACGAGCTGGATGAGAGCTTTCTGAGGCTTAACCTCTGGGGCCATATGACCAAGAATCACACTATAATGTCCCATACAAACATGAGCCTCTACTGGAAGATGAATAAGTTACTGAAACACACACACACACACACACACACACAGTATATATATATATATATATATATATATATATATATATATATCTTTTGCGCAATCCATCACTGATTGACTAAATACATCCCATTCCTCCCCCACTCCCCTTACTTCCATTGTTCTCACCTTTTTCCATTCTGTACACAGTCTCTCCTGGTACTTCCCCACACAGGTCTCCTTCCCAAGCTCACTTACTCTCACCACCTTCTTCACCCCAACATTCACTCCTCTTTTCTGAAAACCCATACTAATCTTCACCTTAGCCTCCACAAGATAATGATCAGACATCCCTCCATTTGCACCTCTCAGCACATTAACATCCAAAAGTCTCTCTTTCGCACGCCTGTCAATTAACACGTAATCCAATAACGCTCTCTGGCCATCTCTCCTACTTACATAAGTATACTTATGTATATCTCGCTTTTTAAACCAGGTATTCCCAATCATCAGTCCTTTTTCAGCACATAAATCTACAAGCTCTTCACCATTTCCATTTACAACACTGAACACCCCATGCATACCAATTATTCCCTCAACTGCCACATTACTCACCTTTGCATTCAAATCACCCATGCTTGTGGCATGAGAAGAGTGGGAGGTGGGCTGTTTAGAAAGGGTAGTGTGTGGTGGGATGAAGAAGTAAGAGTATTAGTGAAAGAGAAGAGAGAGGCATTTGGACGATTTTTGCAGGGAAAAAATGCAATTGAGTGGGAGAAGTATAAAAGAAAGAGACAGGAGGTCAAGAGAAAGGTGCAAGAGGTGAAAAAAAGGGCAAATGAGAGTTGGGGTGAGAGACTATCAGTAAATTTTAGGGAGAATAAAAAGATGTTCTGGAAGGAGGTAAATAGGGTGCGTAAGACAAGGGAGCAAATGGGAACTTCAGTGAAGGGCGTAAATGGGGAGGTGATAACAAGTAGCGGTGATGTGAGAAGGAGATGGAATGAGTATTTTGAAGGTTTGTTGAATGTGTCTGATGACAGAGTGGCAGATATAGGGTGTTTTGGTCGAGGTGGTGTGCAAAGTGAGAGGGTTAGGGAAAATGATTTGGTAAACAGAGAAGAGGTAGTAAAAGCTTTGCGGAAGATGAAAGCCGGCAAGGCAGCAGGTTTGGATGGTATTGCAGTGGAATTTATTAAGAAAGGGGGTGACTGTATTGTTGACTGGTTGGTAAGGTTATTTAATGTATGTATGACTCATGGTGAGGTGCCTGAGGATTGGCGGAATGCGTGCATAGTGCCATTGTACAAAGGCAAAGGGGATAAGAGTGAGTGCTCAAATTACAGAGGTATAAGTTTGTTGAGTATTCCTGGTAAATTATATGGGAGGGTATTGATTGAGAGGGTGAAGGCATGTACAGAGCATCAGATTGGGGAAGAGCAGTGCGGTTTCAGAAGTGGTAGAGGATGTGTGGATCAGGTGTTTGCTTTGAAGAATGTATGTGAGAAATACTTAGAAAAGCAAATGGATTTGTATGTAGCATTTATGGATCTGGAGAAGGCATATGATAGAGTTGATAGAGATGCTCTGTGGAAGGTATTAAGAATATATGGTGTGGGAGGCAAGTTGTTAGAAGCAGTGAAAAGTTTTTATCGAGGATGTAAGGCATGTGTACGTGTAGGAAGAGAGGAAAGTGATTGGTTCTCAGTGAATGTAGGTTTGCGGCAGGGGTGTGTGATGTCTCCATGGTTGTTTAATTTGTTTATGGATGGGGTTGTAAAGGAGGTAAATGCAAGAGTCCTGGAAAGAGGGGCAAGTATGAAGTCTGTTGGGGATGAGAGAGCTTGGGAAGTGAGTCAATTGTTGTTCGCTGATGACACAGCGCTGGTGGCTGATTCATGTGAGAAACTGCAGAAGCTGGTGACTGAGTTTGGTAAAGTGTGTGGAAGAAGAAAGTTGAGAGTAAATGTGAATAAGAGCAAGGTTATTAGGTACAGTAGGGTTGAGGGTCAAGTCAATTGGGAGGTGAGTTTGAATGGAGAAAAACTGGAGGAAGTGAAGTGTTTTAGATATCTGGGAGTGGATCTGTCAGCGGATGGAACCATGGAAGCGGAAGTGGATCATAGGGTGGGGGAGGGGGCGAAAATTTTGGGAGCCTTGAAAAATGTGTGGAAGTCGAGAACATTATCTCGGAAAGCAAAAATGGGTATGTTTGAGGGAATAGTGGTTCCAACAATGCTGTATGGTTGCGAGGCGTGGGCTATGGATAGAGATGTGCGCAGGAGGATGGATGTGCTGGAAATGAGATGTTTGAGGACAATGTGTGGTGTGAGGTGGTTTGATCGAGTAAGTAACGTAAGGGTAAGAGAGATGTGTGGAAATAAAAAGAGCGTGGTTGAGAGAGCAGAAGAGGGTGTTTTGAAATGGTTTGGGCACATGGAGAGAATGAGTGAGGAGAGATTGACCAAGAGGATATATGTGTCGGAGGTGGAGGGAACGAGGAGAAGAGGGAGACCAAATTGGAGGTGGAAAGATGGAGTGAAAAAGATTTTGTGTGATCGGGGCCTGAACATGCAGGAGGGTGAAAGGAGGGCAAGAAATAGAGTGAATTGGAGTCATGTGGTATACAGGGGTTGACGTGCTGTCAGTGGATTGAAGCAAGGCATGTGAAGCGTCTGGGGTAAACCATGGAAAGCTGTGTAGGTATGTATATTTGCGTGTGTGGACGTGTGTATGTACATGTGTATGGGGGGGGGGGGTTGGGCCATTTCTTTCGTCTGTTTCCTTGCGCTACCTCGCAAACGCGGGAGACAGCGACAAAGTATAAAAAAAAAAAAAAAAAAAAAAAAAATATATATATATATATATATATATATATAATATTATATATATATATATATTATATATATATATATATATATATATATATATATTAATATATATATATAATATATATATATATATATATATATATTATATATATATATATATAATATATATATATATATATATACATAATATATATATAAATTCCTATCAGTCCGGGGTAATTGAAACACGAAAAGTTCCCAAGTGCACTTTCGTGTAATAATCACATGATCAGGGGAGACACAAGAGAGAAATAAACCGTCAGTTGATATACATCGAAGAGACGAAGCTAGGACGCCATCGGTAAACATGTGATTGTCCAAAACATACAACGAGCGTTCATAAACTTATCATTTTACAAATTCTTATCAACAATAAAGTTATCTAATTTGTATAGACCATCACTATATTAAGACTACAATTCCTTGTGTATTTGATAATAGAAAAGTTAATAACTGAGATAGCGTTACTCCAGTCAATACAATGATCATACTTTTTAACTATGATCATTGACTGTTAATTTCTCTCATGTGTCTCCCTGATGATGTGATTTTACACGAAAGTGCACTGGGAACATTTCGTGTTTCATTTTCCCCGTAGACTCATAGTAATATCTTGATCACACGCAAAATTGTGATCCTTTCCAATATTATATATATATATCTATATATATTATATATAAATATATATATATATTACTATATATATAATATTTATTTTTTATTTTTATTTTGCTTTGTCGCTGTCTCCCCGCGTTTGCGAGGTAGCGCCAGGTTACAGACGAAAGAATGGCCCAACCCACCCCCATAAACATGTATATACATACACGTCCACACACGCAAATATACATACCCATACATCTCAATGTACACATAATATACACACACAGACATATACATATATACACAAGCACACAATTCACACTGTCTGCCTTTTATCATTTCCATCGCCACCTCGCCACACATGGAATAACATCTCCCTCCCCCTCATGTGTGCGAGGTAGCGCTAGGAAAAGACAACAAAGGCCCCATTCGTTCACACTCAGTCTCTAGCTGTCATGCAATAATGCACGAAACCACAGCTCCCTTTCCACACCAGGGCCCCACAGAACTTTCCATGGTTTACCCCAGACGCTTCACATGCCCTAATTCAATCCATTGAAAGCACGTCGACCCCGGTATACCACATCGATCCAATTCACTCTATTCCTTGCCCGCCTTTCACCCTCCTGCATGTTCAGGCCCGATCACTCAAAATCTTTTTCACTCCATCTTTCCACTCCAATTTGGTCTCCACTTCTCCTCGTTCCCTCACCTCCGAGACATATATCCTCTTGGTCAATCTTTCCTCACTCATTCTCTCCATATGACCAAACCATTTCAAAACACCCTCTTCTGCTCTCTCAACCACGCTCTTTTTATTTCCACACATCTCTCTTATCCCTTACTTACTTACTCGATCAAACCACCTCACACCACACATTGTCCTCAAACATCTCATTTCCAGCACATCCACCCTCCTCAGCACAACTCTATCCATAGCCCACGCCTCGCAACTATTACAACATTTTGGAACCACTATTCTTAAAACATACATTTTGCCTTTCGAGATATGTTCTCGATTTCCACACATTCTTCAAGGCTCCCGATTTTCGCCCCCTTACCCACCCTATGATTGTCACTTAGCTTCCATGGTTCCATCCGCTGCCAGATTCCACGTTTTACTTCTCCAGTTTTTCTCCATTCAAACTTACCTCCCAATTACTTGACCCTCAACCCTACTTGTACCTATATAACCTTGCTCGTATTCACAATTTACTCTTAACTTTCTTCTTCACCCACACATTACCAAACTCAGTCACCAGCCTTCTGCAGTTTTACATGGAATCAGCACCAGCGCTTGTATCATCAGCGAACAACAAATGACTCATATTCCCAAGCTCTCTCATTCACAACAGACTTCATACTTGACCCTCTTTCCAAAACTCTTGACATTCCCTCCCTAACAACCCCATCCATAAACAAATTAAACAACCATGGAGACGATCCACACACCCCTGCCGCAAACCTACATTCACTGAGAACCACTGCCTTCTCCAGATCCCAGAAAATGTTACATACAAATCCATTTGCTTTTCTAAGTAATTTCTCACATACATTCTTCATAAGCAAACAAAACTGATCTACCACATCCTCTACCACTTCTGAATCCACAATGTCTTCCCCACATCTGATGCTCTGTATATTGCCTCTCACCCTCCTCAATCATGACCCCTCCCGGTGATTTAACAGGGGATACTCAACCAAACTAAAACCTCTGTAATTTGAGCACTCACTCTTATTCACTTTGCCTTTGTACAGTGGCACTAAGCACGCATGCCGCTAACAATCCCTCAGGCACTTCCACATGAGTTTATACATCATTAAATAACTTACCAAACCAGTTAACTAATTACAGTCACCCCGTTTTTTTAATAAAATTCCAGTGCAATACCATCCAAACCTGCGTGCCTTGCCAGCTTTCATCTTCCGCAAAGCTTTTACTACCTTTCTCTTGTTTACCATATCATTTTTCCTAAACCTCTCACTTTGCACACACCCCGACCAAAACACCCTTATATCTGCCCAATCTATCATCAGTATATATTTATATATATATATATATATATATTATATAATATATATATTATATATATATCGGTTTTTTTCTGTGAGTGTGCACGATATTAACATATATATAAAAAAACTGTGGATGGGATGTTGCCCTTTGATAGTGGTACTGTCGGTTTCTATCGGTCTTTCGCCATAGAAACAAAAGTTCACAAATTGTTTCAAGTATTGTAATCAATGGTCCCACCAGAACACTGTGTGATTGTTTGAAAGGAGTAATGGAATACGACGCGGATCATCCGTTACAGTCTTCTTTATTTACTACAAACTCTCAGTACATTAAGGACTCATAGTGGAATATGACAACAGTTGTAATGGCGCTCTTGTTTTGACAACTTATTCCAGCGATCTTTCTTGTCGGACATGTTCCTGGATATGCCAATATGATATGGCTAAGGGTTCCACGTGTATTTTAGTTGCACCAGTGCTGAAAGCAGTCTACATAATTGGGGGGCTTTGACGTCTACTACCTACCTCATTCCTATAAAACTTGCTAAAACACAACTCAAATTAGAACACGAAACCTTCAGCACTGAGGTTATTGTTTTTTGAAAGAAAATACTGAGACCAGAATATCGCTGCAGAGAGAAAAAACCAGTGCGGAACCACACACCCTCAAAGCAGATAGGTGCAGAGTGGGTAACCAGGTAAGGTATTCAGGATGGGTTAAGAGTCAAGGGAGTGGAAGGATAGCGGTTGTTATAACACAGAGGATAGTATGTAGGATAACAGGTAAGAGCAGTGGGTGGAAGTGTAGTAGGTAAAGTAGGCAGAAAAAAATGTTAGAGTTAAGTTGCAGGTAGGATAACCTAAGGAGCGTAATGGTTAGGGTAGCAGAGATGGGAGCAGGTATTGTAGTTAGGGCAGGGATTGTAGCAGGGTGAGCGTAGTAAGGGAGAGAAGATGGGAGGGAGGGAAGTGAGCACAGGGAGGCTAGTAAAGAACGCAGCAGGGGAATTAGGCAAGGAGGGTTAAAAAGGGAGATAGCAAGGTGGCAGGCATGGAGGGTAGTAGGGGGAAGGGTTAAAGAGGAAACTTCGCGCGTGTCTGAGAAATGCTATACATTTGCCTGCTACTAAACTTGCTGAGGAAGTTTTGCAAATTTTTTTCAGACACTTACATTGTCCACACTCAAACTTAGTCAAAGCTGTGTTGGAACGAAATTCACAAATGTATGAGTCTCTTATAGGTATGTCGGGGACTGACCTGTGCACTCCTTTATGAAGAGAGCTGCTAGCAAATGTCTGGCATGGCCAGGCAAATATATTGTTTTTGTTAAACAGCTTTCATTCATTTGAAAAAATGTGAACACAAAATATTAGTTCTAGTAAGAAAGGCTCCTGAAAAAAGTCGAACCTTTTAGATTTTTCAAAAAAACTGTGAATACACACTGTCTCGGGGGTTGATTGTTAAGTGGTTCAATAAGACATTGAATGCTGGTCATCCGGGCCCTAACGGTGTGAAGCCTAGAGGTTGGCCAGTGTGTCCCGGCGCCGGTTTGTTATAACCAGGAGGCTGCAGGGCGTGACCAAAAAACTAGCCGGTTGTTCGGTTTGACTGGGGGCTATCTGAACCAGTGTATACCCCGGAAAGGTAGCCATTGTGACCTGGAAGAGGTTCGTCAGCAACCTCTACTGTTTTTTTAATCATGAAGTTATTCCGGGCTTATTCGTGTACATAAACGAAAAGATTTTGCGTATATGACTTACTTGGAGGTTTGGGCTCCGGTGTGTGTTGTGTGTGTGTGTGTGTGTGTGTGTGTGTGTGTGTGTGTGTCGGTGCGCGTGTGTGTGTGTGTATGGTGTGTGTGTGGTGTGTGTGTGTGTATGCGTGTGTGTGGTGTGTGTGTGTGTGTGTGTGTCGTGTGTGTGTGTGTGTGTGTGTGTGTTGTTCTGTGAAAATCTTATTATAATCATGTGTTTCTTGAAAGCCAAAAATTAGCCTTCAGTCTCTCCCAGGTGATGGGTAAGCGTGTCGTCAGCTAACTGTGTATATTTAAAACTTATGTTTTAAAATCATAAAGGATCAGCAGTTCTCTGATAGTATGGTCGCCCTCATTAAATGGCTATCATTGGCAAATTCACACGAGTGGATGAGAGACTTTCTGAGGGCCTTAACCTCTGGGGCACCATATGACCAAGGGAATCACATATAATGTCCCATACAAACATGAGCCTCTACTGGATGATGAAGAAATAAGTTACTGGAAACACACACACTCACACACACACCACATATTCTTAGTAAATTTATATATATATATATTTATATATATTTAGATATATATTCTTTTGCGCAATCCATCACTGATTGGACTAAATAAATCCCATTCCTCCCCCACTCCCCTTACTTCCTTTGTTCTCACCTTTTTCCATTCTGTACCCCGTCTCTCCTGGTACTTCCCCACTCAGGTCTCCTTCCCAAGATCACTTACGCTCACACCTTCTTCACCCCAACATTCACTCCTCTATTTCTGAAAAACCATATAATATTCACCGCTTAGCCTCCACTAGATAATGATCTAGACATCCTTCCATTTGACTTCTGCACATTAAACATCCAATAAGTCTTCTTTCGCAAGCCAAAAAAAAAAATATTTTTTATATATATATATATATAATATATTTATTATATAATTTTTTTTATATATTATATATATATTATTTTATATATATAAAAATTTATATATATATATTTATATATATTATATATATATATATATATATTATATATAAAATATATATTATTTATTTATTTTGCGTTGTCGCTGTCTCCGTGTTTGCGATGGTAGCGCAAGGAAACAGACGAAAGAAATGGCCCAACCCACCCCCATACACATGTATATACATACACGTCCACACACGCAAATATACATACCTATACATCTCAATGTACGCATATATATACACACACAGACACATACATATATACCCATGCACACAATTCACACTATCTGCCTTTACTCATTTCCATCGCCACCTCGCCACACATGGAATACCATCTCCCTCCCCCCTCATGTGTGCGAGGTAGCGCTAGGAAAAGACAACAAAGGCTCCATTCGTTCACACTCAGTCTCTAGCTGTCATGCAATAATGCCCGAAATCACAGCTCCCTTTCCACATCCAGGCCCCACACAACTTTCCATGGTTTACCCCAGACGCTTCACATGCCCTAATTCAATCCACTGACAGCACGTCAACCCCGG
This sequence comes from Panulirus ornatus, assembly GCF_036320965.1. NCBI lineage: Eukaryota > Metazoa > Arthropoda > Malacostraca > Decapoda > Palinuridae > Panulirus > Panulirus ornatus. Next base: position 437,358 of record NC_092240.1, read on the forward strand.
TATACCACATCGACCCAATTCACTCTATTCCTTGCCCTCCTTTCACCCTCCTGCATGTTCAGGCCCCGATCACTCAAAATCTTTTACACTCCATCTTTCCACCTCCAATTTGGTCTCCCACTTCTCCTCGTTCCCTCCACCTCCGACACATATATCCTCTTGGTCAATCTTTCCTCACTCATTCTCTCCACGTGCCCAAACCATTTCATAACACCCTCTTCTGCTCTCTCAACCACAATCTTTTTATTTCCACACATCTCTCTTACTCTTACATTACTTACTCGATCAAACCACCTCACACCACACATTGTCCTCAAACATCTCATTTCCAGCACATCCACCCTCCTGCGCACAACTCTATCCATAGCCCACGCCTCGCAACTATACAACATTTTGGAACCACTATTCCTTCAAACATACCCATTTTTGCTTTCCGAGATAATGTTCTCGATTTCCACACATTCTTCAAGGCTCCCAGGATTTTCGCCCCCTTCCCCACCCTATGATTCACTTCCGCTTCCATGGTTCCATCCGCTGCCAGATCCACTTTACTTCCTCCAGTTTTTCTCCATTCAAACTTACCTCCCAATTAACTTGACCCTCAACCCTACTGTACCTAATAACCTTGCTCTTATTCACATTTACTCTTAACTTTCTTCTTTCACACACATTACCAAACTCAGTCACCAGCTTCTGCAGTTTCTCACATGAATCAGCCACCAGCGCTGTATCATCAGCGAACAACAAATGACTCACTTCCCAAGCTCTCTCATTCACAACAGACTTCATACTTGCCCCTCTTTCCAAAACTCTTGCATTCACCTCCCTAACAACCCCATCCATAAACAAATTAAACAACCATGGAGACATCACACACCCCTGCCGCAAACCTACATTCACTGAGAACCACTGCCTTCTCCAGATCCATAAATGTTACATACAAATCCATTTGCTTTTCTAAGTATTTCTCACATACATTCTTCAAAGCAAACAACTGATCTACACATCCTCTACCACTTCTGAAACCACACTGCTCTTCCCCAATCTGATGCTCTGTATATGCCTTCACCCTCTCAATCAATACCCTCCATGTGATTTACCAGGAATACTCAACAAACTAAAACCTCTGTAATTTGAGCACTCACTCTTATCCCCTTTGCCTTTGTACAGTGGCACTATGCACGCATTCCGCTAATCCTCAGGCACTTCACCATGAGTTATACATACATTAAATAACCTTACCAACCAGTCAACAATACAGTCACCCCGTTTTTTAATAAATTCCAGTGCAATACCATCCAAACCTGCTGCCTTGCCAGCTTTCATCTTCCGCAAAGCTTTTACTACCTCTTCTCTGTTTACCAAATCATTTTCCCTAACCCTCTCACTTTGCACACCACCCCGACCAAAACACCCTATATCTGCCACTCTATCATCATATATATATATATATATATATATATATATATATATATATATATATATATATATATATATCGGTTTTTTTCTGTGCTTGTGCACGATATTAACATATATATAAAAACTGTGATGGATGTATGCCCTTGAAGTGGTACTGTCGGTTTCTATCGGTCTATCGCCATATAAACAACGTACACAATTGTTTCAAGTATTGTAATCAATGTCCACAGAACTGTGTGTTTGCAAGGAGTAATGAATACGACGCGGATCATCCGTACAGTCTTCTTTATTAACTACAAACTCTCAGTACATTAAGACTCATGTGAATATGACAACAGTTGTAAGGCGCTGTTTATGACAACATATTCCAGCGAACTTCTTCGTCGACCATGTTCCTGGATATGCAATATGATATGGCTAAGGGTTCCAAGTGTAATTACGTTGCACCAGTGCTGAAGCAGTCTACATAATGCTACGTCCTACCTACCTACCTCATTCCTAAAACTGCTAAACACAACTCGAAATTAGAACACGAAACCTCTGCACTGAGGTTATTGTTTTTGAAAGAAAATACTGAGACCAAATATCGCAGCAGAGAGAAAACCAGTGCGAAAAGCAGATAGGATGCAGAGTGGGTAACAGGTAAGGTATCAGGATGGGTAGCAGTCAAGGGAGCTGGAAGGATAGCGGGTAGTATAACACAGAGGATAGTAAGTAGGATAACAGGAAGAGCAGCTGGGTGGAAGTGTAGTAGGTAAAGTAGCAGAAAAGTTAGCAGTTAAGGTAGCAGGTAGGATACCAAGGAGCGTAATGGTTAGGGTAGCAGAGATGGGAGCAGGTAGAGTGGCAGGGATTGTAGCAGGGAGCGTAGTAAGGGAGAGAAGATGGGAGGGAGGGAAGTGAGCAGCAGGGAGGCAGTAAAGAACGCAGCAGGGGAATTGGCAAGGAGGGTAAAAAGGGAGATAGCAAGGTGAGCAGCATGGAGGGTAGTAGGGAGGGTAACAGAGGAAACTCGCGGTGTCTGAGAAACTGCTATACATTTGCCAGCTACTAAACTTGCTGAGGAAGTTTTGCAAATTTTTTCAACACTTACATTTGCCCACACTCAAACTTAGTCCAAGCTGTGTGGAACGAAATTCACAAATGTATGAGTCTTATAGGTATGTCGGGGACAGACCTGTGACTCCTTTATGAAGAGAGCTGCTAGCAAATGTCTGGCATGGCACAGCAATATATTGTTTTTGTTAACACAGCATTTCATTCATTTGAAAATGAACACAAAATATTAGTTCTAGTAAGAAAGGCTCCTGAAAAAAGTCGAACCTTTTAGATTTTTCAAAACTGATGAATACACACTGACTCGGTTGATTGTTAAGTGGTTCAATAAGACATTGAACTGCTGGTCATCCGGGCTAACGGTGTGACCTAGAGGATGGCCAGTGTGTCCCGGCGCCCGGTTGGTATAACCAGGAGGCTGCCAGGTGTGACCAAAAAACTAGCCGGTGTGACCTGGGGGCTGACCAGTATACCCAGAAAGGTAGCCATTGTGACCTGGAAGAGGTTCGTCAGCAACCTCTACTGTTTATAATCAATGTAAGTTATGCCGGGCTTATTCGTGTACATAAACGAAAAGATATTTGCGTATATGACTTACTGAGGTTTGGAGCTCCTGTGTGTGTGTGTGTGTGTGTGTGTGTGTGTGTGTGTGTGTGTGTGTGTGTGCGCGTGTGTGTGTGTGTATGTGTGTGTGTGCGTGTGTGTGTGTGTATGCGTGTGTGTGTGTGTGTGTGTGTGTGTGTGTGTGTGTGTGTGTGTGTGTGTGTGTGTGTGTCTGTGAAACTTATTATATCATGTGTTTCTCTGAAAGCCAAAATTAGCCTTCAGTCTCTCCCAGGTGATGGGTTAGCGTGGTCGTCAGCCTAACTGTGTATAAAACTTATGTTTAAAAATCATATAGGATCAGCAGTTCTCTGATAGTATGGTCGTCATTAAATGGCTATCATGCCACATCACACGAGCTGGATGAGAGCTTTCTGAGGCTTAACCTCTGGGGCCATATGACCAAGAATCACACTATAATGTCCCATACAAACATGAGCCTCTACTGGAAGATGAATAAGTTACTGAAACACACACACACACACACACACACACACAGTATATATATATATATATATATATATATATATATATATATCTTTTGCGCAATCCATCACTGATTGACTAAATACATCCCATTCCTCCCCCACTCCCCTTACTTCCATTGTTCTCACCTTTTTCCATTCTGTACACAGTCTCTCCTGGTACTTCCCCACACAGGTCTCCTTCCCAAGCTCACTTACTCTCACCACCTTCTTCACCCCAACATTCACTCCTCTTTTCTGAAAACCCATACTAATCTTCACCTTAGCCTCCACAAGATAATGATCAGACATCCCTCCATTTGCACCTCTCAGCACATTAACATCCAAAAGTCTCTCTTTCGCACGCCTGTCAATTAACACGTAATCCAATAACGCTCTCTGGCCATCTCTCCTACTTACATAAGTATACTTATGTATATCTCGCTTTTTAAACCAGGTATTCCCAATCATCAGTCCTTTTTCAGCACATAAATCTACAAGCTCTTCACCATTTCCATTTACAACACTGAACACCCCATGCATACCAATTATTCCCTCAACTGCCACATTACTCACCTTTGCATTCAAATCACCCATGCTTGTGGCATGAGAAGAGTGGGAGGTGGGCTGTTTAGAAAGGGTAGTGTGTGGTGGGATGAAGAAGTAAGAGTATTAGTGAAAGAGAAGAGAGAGGCATTTGGACGATTTTTGCAGGGAAAAAATGCAATTGAGTGGGAGAAGTATAAAAGAAAGAGACAGGAGGTCAAGAGAAAGGTGCAAGAGGTGAAAAAAAGGGCAAATGAGAGTTGGGGTGAGAGACTATCAGTAAATTTTAGGGAGAATAAAAAGATGTTCTGGAAGGAGGTAAATAGGGTGCGTAAGACAAGGGAGCAAATGGGAACTTCAGTGAAGGGCGTAAATGGGGAGGTGATAACAAGTAGCGGTGATGTGAGAAGGAGATGGAATGAGTATTTTGAAGGTTTGTTGAATGTGTCTGATGACAGAGTGGCAGATATAGGGTGTTTTGGTCGAGGTGGTGTGCAAAGTGAGAGGGTTAGGGAAAATGATTTGGTAAACAGAGAAGAGGTAGTAAAAGCTTTGCGGAAGATGAAAGCCGGCAAGGCAGCAGGTTTGGATGGTATTGCAGTGGAATTTATTAAGAAAGGGGGTGACTGTATTGTTGACTGGTTGGTAAGGTTATTTAATGTATGTATGACTCATGGTGAGGTGCCTGAGGATTGGCGGAATGCGTGCATAGTGCCATTGTACAAAGGCAAAGGGGATAAGAGTGAGTGCTCAAATTACAGAGGTATAAGTTTGTTGAGTATTCCTGGTAAATTATATGGGAGGGTATTGATTGAGAGGGTGAAGGCATGTACAGAGCATCAGATTGGGGAAGAGCAGTGCGGTTTCAGAAGTGGTAGAGGATGTGTGGATCAGGTGTTTGCTTTGAAGAATGTATGTGAGAAATACTTAGAAAAGCAAATGGATTTGTATGTAGCATTTATGGATCTGGAGAAGGCATATGATAGAGTTGATAGAGATGCTCTGTGGAAGGTATTAAGAATATATGGTGTGGGAGGCAAGTTGTTAGAAGCAGTGAAAAGTTTTTATCGAGGATGTAAGGCATGTGTACGTGTAGGAAGAGAGGAAAGTGATTGGTTCTCAGTGAATGTAGGTTTGCGGCAGGGGTGTGTGATGTCTCCATGGTTGTTTAATTTGTTTATGGATGGGGTTGTAAAGGAGGTAAATGCAAGAGTCCTGGAAAGAGGGGCAAGTATGAAGTCTGTTGGGGATGAGAGAGCTTGGGAAGTGAGTCAATTGTTGTTCGCTGATGACACAGCGCTGGTGGCTGATTCATGTGAGAAACTGCAGAAGCTGGTGACTGAGTTTGGTAAAGTGTGTGGAAGAAGAAAGTTGAGAGTAAATGTGAATAAGAGCAAGGTTATTAGGTACAGTAGGGTTGAGGGTCAAGTCAATTGGGAGGTGAGTTTGAATGGAGAAAAACTGGAGGAAGTGAAGTGTTTTAGATATCTGGGAGTGGATCTGTCAGCGGATGGAACCATGGAAGCGGAAGTGGATCATAGGGTGGGGGAGGGGGCGAAAATTTTGGGAGCCTTGAAAAATGTGTGGAAGTCGAGAACATTATCTCGGAAAGCAAAAATGGGTATGTTTGAGGGAATAGTGGTTCCAACAATGCTGTATGGTTGCGAGGCGTGGGCTATGGATAGAGATGTGCGCAGGAGGATGGATGTGCTGGAAATGAGATGTTTGAGGACAATGTGTGGTGTGAGGTGGTTTGATCGAGTAAGTAACGTAAGGGTAAGAGAGATGTGTGGAAATAAAAAGAGCGTGGTTGAGAGAGCAGAAGAGGGTGTTTTGAAATGGTTTGGGCACATGGAGAGAATGAGTGAGGAGAGATTGACCAAGAGGATATATGTGTCGGAGGTGGAGGGAACGAGGAGAAGAGGGAGACCAAATTGGAGGTGGAAAGATGGAGTGAAAAAGATTTTGTGTGATCGGGGCCTGAACATGCAGGAGGGTGAAAGGAGGGCAAGAAATAGAGTGAATTGGAGTCATGTGGTATACAGGGGTTGACGTGCTGTCAGTGGATTGAAGCAAGGCATGTGAAGCGTCTGGGGTAAACCATGGAAAGCTGTGTAGGTATGTATATTTGCGTGTGTGGACGTGTGTATGTACATGTGTATGGGGGGGGGGGGGTTGGGCCATTTCTTTCGTCTGTTTCCTTGCGCTACCTCGCAAACGCGGGAGACAGCGACAAAGTATAAAAAAAAAAAAAAAAAAAAAAAAATATATATATATATATATATATATATATATATATATATATATATATATATATATATATATATATATATATATATATATATATATATATATATATATATATATATATATATATATATATATATATATATATATATATATATATATATATATATATATATATATATACATATATATATATAAATTCCTATCAGTCCACGGGGTAATTGAAACACGAAAAGTTCCCAAGTGCACTTTCGTGTAATAATCACATGATCAGGGGAGACACAAGAGAGAAATATAACCGTCAGTTGATATACATCGAAGAGACGAAGCTAGGACGCCATTCGGTAAACATGTGATTGTCCAAAACATACAACGAGCGTTCATAAACTTATCATTTTACAAATCTTATCAACAATAAAGTTATCTAATTTGTATAGACCATCACTAATATTAAGACTACAATTCTTGTGTATTTGATAATAGAAAAGTTAATAACTGAGATAGCGTTACTCCAGTCAATACAATGATCATACTTTTTAACTATGATCATTGACTGTTATATTTCTCTCATGTGTCTCCCCTGATGATGTGATTATTACACGAAAGTGCACTTGGGAACATTTCGTGTTTCATTTTCCCCGTAGACTCATAGTAATATCTTGATCACACGCAAAATTGTGATCCTTTCCAATATATATATATATATATATATATATATATATATATATATATATATATATATATATATATATTTATTTTATTTATTCTTATTTTGCTTTGTCGCTGTCTCCCGCGTTTGCGAGGTAGCGCCAGGTTACAGACGAAAGAAATGGCCCAACCCACCCCCATAAACATGTATATACATACACGTCCACACACGCAAATATACATACCCATACATCTCAATGTACACATATATATACACACACAGACATATACATATATACACAAGCACACAATTCACACTGTCTGCCTTTATTCATTTCCATCGCCACCTCGCCACACATGGAATAACATCTCCCTCCCCCTCATGTGTGCGAGGTAGCGCTAGGAAAAGACAACAAAGGCCCCATTCGTTCACACTCAGTCTCTAGCTGTCATGCAATAATGCACGAAACCACAGCTCCCTTTCCACACCCAGGCCCCACAGAACTTTCCATGGTTTACCCCAGACGCTTCACATGCCCTAATTCAATCCATTGAAAGCACGTCGACCCCGGTATACCACATCGATCCAATTCACTCTATTCCTTGCCCGCCTTTCACCCTCCTGCATGTTCAGGCCCCGATCACTCAAAATCTTTTTCACTCCATCTTTCCACCTCCAATTTGGTCTCCCACTTCTCCTCGTTCCCTCCACCTCCGAGACATATATCCTCTTGGTCAATCTTTCCTCACTCATTCTCTCCATATGACCAAACCATTTCAAAACACCCTCTTCTGCTCTCTCAACCACGCTCTTTTTATTTCCACACATCTCTCTTACCCTTACATTACTTACTCGATCAAACCACCTCACACCACACATTGTCCTCAAACATCTCATTTCCAGCACATCCACCCTCCTCAGCACAACTCTATCCATAGCCCACGCCTCGCAACCATACAACATTGTTGGAACCACTATTCCTTCAAACGGCCATTTTTGCTTTCGGAGATAATGTTCTCGACTTCCACACATTCTTCAAGGCTCCCAGGATTTTCGCCCCCTCCCCCACCCTATGATTCACTTCCACTTCCATGGCTCCATCCGCTGCCAGATCCACTCCCAGATATCTAAAACACTTTACTTCCTCCAGTTTTTCTCCATTCAAACTTACCTCCCAATTGTTCAACACCCCCGCTCCCTACCCTTTTAACCTTCTACAGCAAGCAGTTCCGGAATATGGAGGTAGAATTCTTTCTGCCCTACCACAGGGATATACATGTATACGTGTGTACGTGCATATGTGTGTGTGTGTGTGTGTGTGTGTACAATCCTTTTCTATCTTGGTAAGGAATTGTCCCCTTGTCTATCACATATCAGCATTCTTATACCAAGACGATGCTCTGAAGCTATAAAAATATTCCGATATTTCTGAAACGAATTCCGGAGAAGTGTGTGTTCCCAGTAAAGCAGCCCACAGGAGACGGGCAATTTATCACTGGTTCTTACTGATTGTCTCACATATACGGTTCACTTCTTAAACTATTTGATACTTATGTAAGGCTACGTGAACATTCTTTGTGAATATTACTGATATCAAAACTGCAATCAGAAAATTTCAAATGCGTTATTCATCTGTTTTCCACTTCATGTTATGAACTTTAAGCAACTATGTGGTAGTTCCTCTCTTTTATGAAACCAAGAAACATTGTTTCTGAGTTTTATTAGACCTGCTCATCGAGAAGTTTGTTCTGGCCTGAGACACGTCAGGAGTGTTGGAGCGTCACTGGCAGCACCCCTGACATTGTCCTCGGCTGGGGTAGTAACTGACCTTCTCTGTTCAACAGGGGGATAATGCTGCTGGCTTCCTCTCTAAGACCAATACATGTGCTCAGTACCCTCTCGCCTACCTGGGTCCTCGAGCCCGTAGAATTTTCTAGTCGGACATTAACTGAATGATCCCTGGCGTTACATTTTGTCTGTTTCTCACCTCTTGCTAGTCACAGGCAGCTAACATACATCATACTAGCTCGTAAATCTAGCCAGCTAATAAGCTTTTAATACAATGGAAATCAAATGAAGTTTTCCTTTGAATATGTACAAAATATAAATTTTCCTGTTAAAGAAAGATACACCTGATGACTTTGGAGTCATGCATCTAAAGCCTCTACTCTATGTTTAATTACAAGTTCGGTGAAACAATTGCACTTGGTGACGTGTCTGTTATAGAGCATTTCATTTTCAGTTCTTGCTGATGTGCTCTTCATGTGACAGAAGAGCTACCAGGGATCCAATATCTATATATATGTATATACAAACATTCATACACAAAAAATAAATACATATGAACACAAACACGCAAACTATCACTAATATATATATATATATATATATATATATATATATATATATATATATATATATATATATATATATATATATATATATATATATATATATATATATATATATATATACATATATATGTATATATATATATATATATATATATATATATATATATATATATATATATATATATATATATATATTGGAAAGGATCACAATTTTGCGCGTGATCAAGATATTCCTATGAGTTTCATTTTCCCCGTGGTCTCAAAGGAATATATATATATATATATATATATATATATATATATATATATATATATATATATATATATATATATATATATATATATATATATATATATATATATATATATACATATATATATATATATATATATATATATATATATATATATATATATATATATATATATATATATATATATATATATATATATATATATAAATATATATATATATGTATATATATTGTTGATCCACTATGAAACCGTTTAGTAGGTAAACTCTTCAAAACTCACAGGAACAATAGATCGTCTTTCAAGTTTTCGTCTGTTTTCAAGAACTCTTTACATTGCCAGTGAGGATTAAGAAAACAGACGTGAGCTTGAAAGATGTTCTTTTTTTGTTCTTCTGGGAGTATGCAAATATATATGGAGAGTGTATAAGTTTGTTTACTACCATACAATATGTAGTGTAAAATTCGCCTGAGGTACACCAGTTGTAACAACACACACAGTAGACAGGCACAGGTTAGTGGGCCATCTTTGGTAATGGCGCCACTCTCACGCACTTTATGGCGCAGCAGGCGCTCCAGGAGCCTTGGCGTTACGTTAGAGTTGTGGTGGCTTCCTGTGTGAGTGAGGGAATATGTGAGGTGTGTTTGGCGGAGTCTTGGGTTTCGCAGCTGACGCTACACTTACACCTCATGATCCACTCCACCTGGTAATGTACTACTTCGTAGTTGTCGCTCTTGATGTCGTCGTACTCAAGGTCGTCGTCCACCGTCAAGTTTTCGTGTTCATACGATGGTTGGTCGTCTAGGTCGTCGTGTTTGTTTTGATGATCGTCGTCAGCCGGGTCGTCCTGGTAGAGGGAGTTGTGAGAGTACCGTTGGGTGTGGAGTTGTGGTTGTGGGTATGTGAGGACGGACTCAAGCACCGGCTGACCCTCGTCCATCATGTCGTACACACTGGGGGCGTTTGTCGTGGCCGTCTGGGCGTGCAGGCGCGGGCGTGGCGGAAAGGGGTCTGAGAGGACGGGATGACTGGCATGCGGGGCAGCCAGGAGGTCGGTGTTGGCGTGCAGAGGACAGAGGAAGGCGATGGAGATAGTGGTAGAGGTGTACACGCTGCAACAGCGTCCACTGCAGGCGCCACAGAACTTGGGTCTGTAGCGTCGCTCACTAATACACCAACCAGCGCGCAGACGGACTGGCTTGACCTGCCTTTGTGTCGCCTTACACGTGTGCCCACGCTGAAAATACATAGGAAAATTAATCGTTGTTTTAGTTGTTCTGCTGGGCATCACATAGAAGATAGTAAGGAGTCTCTGCACTAAATAACAATTGAAGTCAACGCAGAGTGATGAAGACAAAGGCAAGAAATGATGTAGCTGGATAAAAAGATTTTTTTGTGGATCCATTTCCGATCTTGATCTTGTTCATGAAAACTCTTGAAAAAAAATCAACTCATCTACAGCACTCCAATTTTACTTGCATAAAAAGGTCTTTCGACAAATTTATTGCGGGAATGCTTTGAATGCTTCAAATCCACCTAGGAGTGAGAAGTGTTTAAGACGAAGATATTTACGCTGCAGTGTTGGTCTACGGTTTTCAGTGATGTATGACGAGTAAGCTGGGACGCTTTTAGTGAAGTTTTGAATATCTTGTAAATATGTGGCATCTTAGGATACTTAGAATGCATGTATACGATACTACAAATACGTTACGAGGTTTGAGTACTTTGCTTATTTTATCATGATGAGTAGTACTGTGTTAAGACTGCTCGTGATTACACCATGAACAAAGTCACGTTTGGCGAGACTATCATTGGGAATCTCGTCAAAGAACTTCTCACTCAAAATTAGTCCATCATTTCCTTGCTACCTAAAGTGACGCAGCCTTGGAGCTGTAGGAGCTCATGGAAAGAGTTTTTGATGAACACCAGTACCCTTTCTTAAAACGGAGACCTGTGTTATTTGTAAATTAATATACATTATCATGATATTGGTACTTGTTTATTCTCCTCTCAGTGAAGGAGGGGATAATGAGAAATTAGAAAATATGATTTATCATGATTCTAAGAAACTTTCAGCGAGGTGTGAGGTAATGACGAGAAAATGTTTGCAGCACAGATCCGGGAAACATGCAACCGTAACTAACACGGACGGTGCACGGCTTCACTCTAATGGGAGTGTCAAGATGATAACGAGTGAGGGTTCCGAGTGGTGAGACGTGGGCCGAGAGCCGTGACCACTGAGCATCACACGGCCGAGAGGTGAAGGCTGAAAGACGTGATCACTGAGGGAAGTAGGAAGAGGGAGATGATAACACAATACAGTACGAAGGTTATAGCGAGTGGAACATAGGAGAAAAATCTAATATTGGAAATTATTCAAACATGGTATAAGGGACACAAAGAATGAGCAAAGAAGAAAAAGAGACCGAGAAGCCCGAACGACTGGGACTGAAATGTATATTCTAGGAGAATAAATCAATTGGTAGCCATTTTGAGAAGAAAGTGAACAGGAGAAAGATAAATATGGAGCGAGAATCTGTCAATATTGCTGATTTGACCAGTCATGAATAATGATGCTTTACACGAAACTAAATCTTAAAGGATGATTTTCATATAGATTTGGCAATCGAAAAGGAGATAGTGTTTGAAAGCAAGAATCAATACAAACCCTGATATGATGTTTTCTGGAGAGGTGGTAAGTACTGGGCAGAAGGCTAAGCTGTCGTTGATTCTGACACGGACGCAGTTGACACAAGCGGGTCTGGTTGATTAGCTGACAGCGGCCGTTGTCTGTTGACCAGCGAACTGACACACCAGCACCGCAGCTCTGCTGTGAACACTGAGACCATCTGCCAGACACCCGCTCACATGTCGGAGGGCCCACAGCCTTGCCTGGTGGAGACACTGTTGTCACTCATTACTCCTTACTTATTGTCTCTCACCTACAGGTGGGAGGGTTCAAAGCCTTGCCTGGGGAAGACATTGTTAGCACTCATTACTCGGTAGTCACTGTCCGCCACTCACAGATCGGGAAGCCCACCGCCTTGCTTGGGGGAACATTGTCATCACCAGTGCACGTTGGTTAGTAACTGTGTGTCATTCATCCGTGGGAGGGCCTACTACAGTATGTTCCCTGGTGAGTATTGTCGTCACTTACCAGATTTTTAGTAACTTTCTGTCACCTATAGGTCATGGGACTCACTGCCTTTCCTGGTGAAGATACTATCTTTATTCAGCAGTCGTTGATCATTGTTTGTCACCCATAGATCGTAGGGCTTAATGCTTTGTATAGGGAGGTATTGGCGTTAGTCATTGCTCATTGGCTACCGTCTGTCATTCACTGCTCGTTAGTCACTGTTTCTACCTATACAGAACACAGTGTATAAAACCAGGCCAATGGATATCTAGTCTTTCGGCTTACTAAACCGTGAGGTGAGATGCTGGTTCTCTACAAATTCTGCATCAAGCTAGTGGGAGCAGAAATGTGCAACAAATCATGATACTGTGTTGTATCGCTGTTGTTGATCACTCTGAACGTCACACGCACATTATGTTCTATATGTAAATTGTGCAGCAAAAACCGACTTTGTCACCTAACTAACTTGAAAACGCTCTACGTAACTGTCAGAAGTGACCATAACTACCACGCACACTGGCATCATCGTGTGTTGATAATGTTGTCTTAACATCTAGGTGTTTTGAAGTGGTTTGGGCACATGGAGAGGATGAGTGAGGAAAGATTGACCAAGAGGATATATGTGTCGGAGGTGGAGGGAACAAGGAGAAGAGGGAGACCAAATTGGAGGTGGAAAGATGGAGTGAAAAAGATTTTGTGTGATCGGGGCCTGAACATGCAGGAGGGTGAAAGGAGGGCAAGGAATAGAGTGAATTGGAGCGATGTGGTATACCGGGGTTGACGTGCTGTCAGTGGATTGAAGCAGGGCATGTGAAGCGTCTGGGGTAAACCATGGAAAGCTGTGTAGGTATGTATATTTGCATGTGTGGACGTATGTATATACATGTGTATGGGGGGGGGTTGGGCCATTTCTTTCGTCTGTTTCCTTGCGCTACCTCGCAAACGCGGGAGACAGCGACAAAGTATAAAAAAAAAAAAAAAAAAAATTATCATTATTATTATTATCATTATCATTGTCATTATTATTATTATCATTGTTATTATGATCATTATTACTATTAACATTTTTATCATAATTATCATTATTATTATAATTATCATTGTTATTATTGTCATTATTGTTATTCTTATCATTATCATTTTTGTTATCATTATCATTATTATTATCATTATTTCAATTATTATTATCATTACTGTTATTATCATTATTACTATTATCATTATTATTATTATTATTATCATTATCATTATTATTACTATTATTATTATTATTATTATTATTATTATTATTATTATTATTATTATTATTATTATTATTACTATTATCATTATCATTATTATTATTATTATTATTATTATTATTATTATTATTATTATTATTATTATTATTATTATCAGTAGTAGTAGTAGTAGTAGTAGTCGTAGTAGTAGTAGTAGTAGTGGCAGTAGTAGCATTATCATTACTATCATTATTATTATCATTATCATTATTATTATTATTTTATTATTATCTTTATCATTATAATCATTATTATTATTATTATTATTATTATTATTATTATTATTATCATTATTATTATTATTATTACTATTATTATCAATATCATTATCATTATTATTATTATTATTATTATTATTATTATTATTATTTTTTTTTTTTTTTTTTTCATACTATTCGCCATTTCCCGCGATAGCGAGGTAGCGTTAAGAACAGAGGACTGGGCCTTTGAGGGAAATCCTCACCTGGCCCCCTTCTCTGTTCCTTCTTTTGGAAAATTAAATAAAAACGAGAGGGGAGGATTTCCAGCCCCCCGCTCCCTTCCCTTTTAGTCGCCTTCTACGACACGCAGGGAATACGTGGGAAGTATTCTTTCTCCCCTATCCCCAGGGATTATTATTATTATTATCATTATTATTATCATTATTATCATTATTAATATTATCATTATTATTATTGTTATCAATATTATTATTTGTTTTAGTATTATCATCATTATCATCATTATTATTATATTGTTATTATCATCATCATTATTATCATTATTACATTATCATTGTTATTGTTATTATTACTGCTGTTATTACCGTTGAATACCGTTATTATCATCATCATCAATATCATTACGTTTTGTCAAAATACACACACACACACACACACACACACACACACACACACACACACACACACAGAAACATACACAAGAACACAGGTAAAGAAACCTGGTCCAGCAAAAGGCCTCAGTTACAGGGTAGGATCTGTGGAAGTTTGTCTAGGATACAAAGGGAAAGAGCTGTCACTGGAGCGCCCTAACTAACACCCCATTAATGGCGTCCCCTAGATGTCCCAGCGCTTAACGAGGCTAATTATCACTAATTAATGTCGACCAAACACTCGTGTCGTGTAATTAGAGACTGGCTGAAAATATTACTGCTATACTACATTTAGTACGTGAAGAAGAAAATCAACCCGTTCACTTGGGGCCATGGTCATTGCGCGAGGGTGAGGGAACGGTGGCTGGGGTAGGAGGTTTGGCCAACGGTGGGCCATCAGATAAACAGCCCGTTCGACGTTGGAAGTCACCCCTGATCAGTTCTGGAGGTCATCCTGACTAGCCCTGAAGGACAGCCTGTTCAACCCTCGACGCCAGCCGGGTCAGTCCTGGACTTCGGCCTGGCCAGCCCACGAGGTCAGCACAGTAAAGGCCTGGAGGTCAACCTGGCCAGCCCCGTGGATTGGTAAGATTGGTCTCGATAGGCTGATGTGATCAGGAAGAGGTAAAGGGCTGTGGAGGGGAAGTAAATTTCGGGAAATCTTAGTGGTTAGTGTGGACAGCTTGAGTGAGGTGTGAACGGAATGATTGAGACACTGACAGCTTGGGAGAGACATGAACAGCATGGCGAGGCATTGTCAGACTGGGCAAGGAATGGACAGAGTGGGTGAGGCACTAGCAGACTAGGCACTGAGAGAAAGAGAAACGAAAAGAGAAAGGCAGGCAAAAAGGCGAAAGGAAGAGTGTACAGAGAGGAAGACGACTTTAGGTGTCTTGGGATGATACACAAACCCATGATACACATGCTTGGATACATGAAGAATTAATCTTAGTTAATCTGTTTGTCTTCGACTGAGAAACATGATAGAATTGTGGTGCGGGTGAATCTTCGAGAGGAACACAGCATATAGCCTTAGTGGCCTCCATAACCTGCAAAGTATTTGTTAATCATTTTTAAGGCTCCAGTCACGGACAAAAGTCCACATCAAAGCCGGGACCTAATTGAAACATAAAAAGAATTATGAAGCGGAAAAAGAAAAGACAAGGGAAAGTAGTCACAAATTATTGAAAGAGAGTAAAACCTCTCTTTTGAAATGTGCAAGTCATACTTACTGAAATAGACATGAGAAAGTAGAGAGTTCCAAAGTTGCGACGTGTAGGGAAAGAAGCAGTTTTTAAAAAGTCCCATCCTTGAGTTGTTGATAGCCACACAATCATCGTGTGACGTAGCAGCTTGCCGAGTATTGTGTGATCTAGCCAGTGGTATTGGCATATAAGCATCCAACTCTCGGGAACAAAAACAAAAGTAATTCCTATGGAAGAGGGAAAGTGAACCAACGCTGCAGCGCAGGGCAAGGTGGCCAAATTTAGAAGTTAGTCTTGGACAGTTCATAAGGTGGATCGCTTTCGACTCAACTCATCAAGTAAGGATGCAGAGCTAGAACCACCCCAAATGTGAGAGTCGTACTCCATACAAGGACGAATCAGTCCCTTTTATAACCGGAGCAACTGTTCAGAAGAGAAGTTACGACATCTAAACAGGACACCATGTTTCTTAGAGGCAGACTTAGCTATCCACTCTTCCTTGGAAATCCCACATTACAGGAGTAATGTGGGATTTCCAAGAAAGAGTGGATGATACGGTATTACCAAGTATGTTCAGTGAGTCAAGAGTTGGGATAACAGAACCGTCTAAGAAGAGACGAGAGTTGTGAGGACTTTTCGATAGGGATGGGTGGAAATTAGGTCTTGGATGCATTAAACTTAACAAGATTCTGTGTACCGCACTGAGATATCCTGTCCAAGTCTGAGTTTATTGAGGAAGCTGTGTCAAAACGAGATGCAGATCGAGTAAGTGAAGAGGGAGGAGAATTGAAGGATGTGGATGAATGCAGTGATGAGCCGTCAGCGTATAAATGCATTAGAATATTTATGGAGGAAAGAAAAGCGTTGAAGAAAAGGAGAAAAAGTGTAGGGGACAAGACAGAATCTTGAGGGACACCGCTATTGCTGGAGAAAGGGGGGATACGCTGATCCATCAATAACCACAGAGGTAGATCGGTCAGAGAGGAAACTAGATATGAAGGAGCAAAGTGAGGGAGGGAAGCAAAATAAGGAGCTTAGAGATAAGACCTCGATGCC
The DNA here is from genome assembly GCF_036320965.1 of Panulirus ornatus. Taxonomy (NCBI): domain Eukaryota; kingdom Metazoa; phylum Arthropoda; class Malacostraca; order Decapoda; family Palinuridae; genus Panulirus; species Panulirus ornatus. The sequence goes on from NC_092240.1 coordinate 454,496, forward strand.
ACACCCTGTCAGAAGCCTTAGATATTTCAAGGGACCAAACATTAGCAAGATAGGAAACAATATCACCAGTGGATCTCGCCTTATAGAAGCCATATTGGTGATCAGAAAGAAGACTGATTTTCGAGGTGTTTAAGGATATTTGAGTTGAGGAGGGATTCAAAGACTTTGGGAAAGGTAGATGTCAAAGCAATGGGACGATAATTTGACGGGTCAGAACAGTCACCCTTCTTAGGGATGGGATGTATCAATGCATGCTTCCTAGGGGAAGGGAAATTTTTGGTTTTTAAACAGAAATGGAACAGACAGGCAAGCACAAGTGCAAGTTCAGAGGCAAACTCTCAGTACACGGGGATGAATGCCATCAGGACCATAATCCTTGCTTGTGTCCAGAAAAAGAAGCACCTTTCAGATAGCCGAAAAAGAGATTACGGGAAGGGGCATAGTATTAGTACGAGGAGCATCAAGGGGTGAAGGAATGTTAGTCATCCAAGATGGAGTTAGAGAAGAAACTAGAACCAAAGAGAGCTGTTTTGTCAACGGAGAAGACAGCTATAGTGCCGTCGGAACGGAAAAGTGATGGAAAGTTAGTGCGAAACTTATCAAAGACGCCTTTAGCTGAAGATCAGCTTCATACTAATTCGCAAACAACGCACAATGTCCTCGCGAATTATATATCTCTCGTCTTCTCATCGTTTGTAACGTTAACGAAACCATAAATGTTGCTTCCTTGATTAAGGTGTAGAATTAATTCCCGAAAGAAGACAACAAATGCTAGTGAGATTATTTTGTTGGCTGGTAGATAACGAGGGATATAAATTCCCGAGTCAGAGGTTGGGAGTAAATTATGGCTGCGAGAGATGAGGCCTTAACCTCCGCGTTGTGCCTTACCTTCACAATCATCTCATGTAATCCAGTCGCCCCACCAATAGCACCACTGCACCTACTGCACCACTTCACCTACTACACCATAGCACATACTGCACCAATGACTCCACTGCACCACTGCATCTACTGCACCACTGCACCTACTGCACAAATGCGCTTACTGCACCACTGCATCTACAATACCATTGCATTTACTGCATCACTCCATCTACAGTATCACTACACCATTCTTTCTGCTTTATCATTGCATCTACTGTATCACTGCACCTACTACACCACGGCACCTACCGCACCACTGCATCTACTGCACCACGGTATCTACTGTTCCACTGCATCTACTCCATCACTGCATATACGGCAGCAGTGCTCCCACTGCACCACTGTACTTACAGTACCACTGCATTACTGCATCTACTGCACCTGCTGCACCACTGAGCATATTGCATCACTGCACTACTGCACCACTACATCTACTGTATCACTGCATCTACCGTATCACTACATCTACTGTATCACTACATCTACTGTATCACTCCATCTACTGTATCACTTCATTTCCTGTACCACTGCGCTACTACATCTACTGCATCACTGTCTTCTTTATATCATAACTGAAATAAAATAGTTTTTCTCGTTAATCATCACCGGAAGACTTTGAATCAAGAGTCGTTCTCCTTTATATAAGGATCTTCTTTAGTTATTTATATAAGGCTCTTCTCTGGTTATCATTTATGTAAGGATCTTCTCTGGTTATCATTTATATAAGGATCTTCTCTAGTTATGTATATAAGGATCTTCTCTATTGTCTTTATATAAGGATCTTCTCTGGTTATCATTTACTTGTTTATGTAAGCACTCAGCAACAATGTTATCGCAGCACTTCACCCATGATCCAGCTGTCTGTTGACACTCATAAGCATAATCACAAGCTGCGTTGCACCCGCCAGGCACGACTCAACATGCACCTCACCGTCTACACTAATCAGATGATGCATGAGATCAGACCTCACCAGCCTGCCCATTGAAACATGAGTCAGCCATAAACAACTGAATTCGCAAAAGTTTGGTTGAATCTGAACAACAGACGGAATACCAGCATCACCCATTCCCGAGCTATATACTTGCTTCATGAAAACATAGATCGTACTTAAGCAACTGAACTCATCAGAGAGTGTGATCACTGAGTAAATGAAATTACTAGAGCTCGGATTATTTCTAAACAACTAAGCCAATTACAACAAAGGTATCTATCAAGCGATAACGTTGATTACAGTAGAGGGTTTGTGAGAACCTGAGTCTCTCGAAAATATCTGGAACAATAGGAACTTTACTTCCTCTCAACGATCTATCCAAAGAATTAAAATGATTTATTATTATTATTATACTTTGTCGCTGTCTCCCGCGTTTGCGAGGTAGCGCAAGGAAACAGACGAAAGAAATGGCCCAACCCCCCCCCCTCCATACACATGTATATACATACGTCCACACACGCAAATATACATACCTACACAGCTTTCCATGGTTTACCCCAGACGCTTCACATGCCTTGCTTCAATCCACTGACAGCACGTCAACCCCGGTATACCACATCGCTCCAATTCACTCTATTCCTTGCCCTCCTTTCACCCGCCTGCATGCTCAGGCCCCGATCACACAAAATCTTTTTCACTCCATCTTTCCACCTCCAATTTGGTCTCCCTCTTCTCCTTGTTCCCTCCACCTCCGACACATATATCCTCTTGGTCAATCTTTCCTCACTCATCCTCTCCATGTGCCCAAACCACTTCAAAACACCCTCTTCTGCTCTCTCAACCACGCTCTTTTTATTTCCACACATCTCTCTTACCCTTACGTTACTCACTCGATCAAACCACCTCACACCACACATTGTCCTCAAACATCTCATTTCCAGCACATCCATCCTCCTGCGCACAACTCTATCCATAGCCCACGCCTCGCAACCATACAACATTGTTGGAACCACTATTCCTTCAAAAATACCCATTTTTGCTTTCCGAGATAATGTTCTCGACTTCCACACATTCTTCAAGGCCCCCAGGATTTTCGCCCCCTCACCCACCCTATGATCCACTTCCGCTTCCATGGTTCCATCCGCTGCCAGATCCACTCCCAGATATCTAAAACACTTCACTTCCTCCAGTTTTTCTACATTCAAACTCACCTCCCAATTGACTTGACCCTCAACCCTACTGTACCTAATAACCTTGCTCTTATTCACATTTACTCTTAACTTTCTCCTTCCACACACTTTTCCAAACTCAGTCACCAGCTTCTGCAGTTTCTCACATGAATCAGCCACCAGCGCTGTATCATCAGCGAACAACAACTGACTCACTTCCCAAGCTCTCTCATCCCCAACAGACTTCATACTTGCCCCTCTTTCCAAATGATATATATATATATATATATATATATATACATATATATATATATATATATATATATATATATATATATATATATATATATATATATATATATATTTTTTTTTTTTTTTTGCTTTGTCGCTGTCTCCCGCGTTTGCGAGGTAGCGCAAGGATACAGACGAAAGAAATGGCCCAACCCACCCCCATACACTTGTATATACATACGTCCACACACGCAAATACACATACCTACACAGCTTTCCATGGTTTACCCGAGACGTTTCACATGCCTTGATTCCATCCACTGACAGCACGTCAACCCCGGTATACCACATCGCTCCAATTCACTCTATTCCTTGCACGCCTTTCACCCTCCTGCATGTTCAGGCCCCGATCACTCAAAATCTTTTTCACTCCATCTTTCCACCTCCAATTTGGTCTCCCACTTGTCCTTGTTCCCTCTACCTCTGACACATATATCCTCTTGGTCAATCTTTCCTCACTCATTCTCTCCATGTGGCCAAACCATTTCAAAACACCCTCTTCTCCTCTCTCAAACACACTCTTTTTATTTCCACACATCTCTCTTACCCATACATTACTAACTCGATCAAACCACCTCACACCAAATATTGTCCTCAAACATCTCATTCCCAGCACATCCACCCTCCTCTGCACAACTCTATCCATAGCTCACGCCTCGCAACCATACAACTTTGTTGGAACCACTATTCCTTCAAACATACCCATTTTTGCTTTCCGAGATAATGTTCTCGACTTCCAAACATTCTTCAAGGCTCCCAGGATTCTCGCCCCCTCCCCAACCCTATGATTCACTTCCACTTCCATGGTTCCATCCGCTGCCAGATCCACTCCCAGATATCTAAAACACTTTACTTCCTCCAGTTTTTCTCCATTCAAACTTACCTCCCAATTGACTTAACCCTCAACCCTACTGTACCTAATAACCTTGCTCTTATTCACATTTACTCTCAACTTTCTTTTTTCACACACTTTACCAAACTCAGTCAACAGCTTCTGCAGTTTCTCACATGAATCAGCCACCAGCGCTGTATCATCAGCGAACAACAACTGACTCACTCTCCAAGATCTCTCATCCACAACAGACTGCATACTTGCCCCTCTTTCCAAAACTCTTGCATTCACCTCCCTAACAACCCCATCCATAAACAAATTAAACAACCATGGAGACATCACGCACCCTTGCCGTAAACCTACATTTACTGAGAACCAATCCCTTTCCTCTCTTCCTACACGTACACATGCCTTACATCCTCGATAAAAACTTTTCACTGCTTCTAACAACTTACCTCCCACACCATATATTCTTAAAACCTTCCACAGAGCATCTCTATCAACTCTATCATATGCCTTCTACAGATCCATAAATGCTACATAGAAATCCATTTGTTTTTCTAAGTATTTGATGATTTGGAATTTGATGATACTCTCGCACCCCAATTCTCATTTGCCCTATTTTTCACCTCTTCCACCTTTCTCTTGACCTCCTGCCTCTTTCTTTTATACATCTCCCACTCATTTGCATTTTTTCCCTGCAAAAATCGTCCAAATGCCTCTCTCTTCTCTTTCACTAATAATCTTACTTCTTCATCCCACCACTCACTACCTTTTCTAATCAACCCACCTCCCACGTTTCTCATGCCACAATCATCTTTTGCGCAAGCCATCACTGCTTCCCTAAATACATCACATTCCTCCCCCACTCCCCTTACCTCCTTTGTTCTCACATTTTTCCATTCTGTACTCAGTCTCTCCTGGTACTTCCTCACACAAGTCTCCTTCCCAAGCTCACTTACTCTCACCACTCTCTTCACCCCAACATGCAGAAGGGTGAAAGGAGGGCAAGGAATAGAGTGAATTGGAGCGATGTGGTATACCGGGGTTGACGTGCTGTCAGTGGATTGAATCAAGGCATGTGAAGCGTCTGGGGTAAACCATGGAAAGCTGTGTAGGTATGTATATTTGCGTGTGTGGACGTATGTATATACATGTGTATGGGGGGGGGGGGGGGGGTTGGGCCATTTCTTTCGTCTGTTTCCTTGCGCTACCTCGCAAACGCGGGAGACAGCGACAAAGTAAAAAAAAAAAAAAAAAAAAAATATATATATGTATATATATATATATATATATATATATATATATATATATATATATATATATATATATATATATATATATATATATATATATATATATATATATATATATATATATATATATATATATATATATATATATATATATATATATATATATATATATATATTTATCATATTTATTTATTCATTTTGCTTTGTCGCTGTCTCCCGCGTTTGCGAGGTAGCGCAAGGAAACAGACGAAAGAAATGGCCCAACCCACCCCCATACACATGTATATATATACATGTCCACACACGCAAATATACATATATATATACATCTCAATGTACACATATATATACACACACAGACATATACATATATACACATGTACATAATTCATACTGTCTGCCTTTATTTATTCCCATCACCCCCTCGCTACACATGGAATAACATCCCCCTTCCCCTACAGGCCCTACAGAACTTTCCATGGTTTACCCCAGACGCTTCACATACCTTGGTTCAATCCATTGACAGCACGTCAACCCCGGTATACCACATCGTTCCAATTCACTCTTTTCCTTCCACGCCTTTCACCCTCCTGCATGTTCAGGCCCCGATCACTCAAAATCTTTTTTACTCCATCTTTCCACTTCCAATTTGGTCTCCCACTTCTCCTCCTTCCCTCCACCTCTGACACATATATCATCTTGGTCAATCTTTCCTCACTCATTCTCTCCATGTGACCACACCATTTCAAAACACCCTCTTCTGCTCTCTCAACCACGCTCTTTTTATTACCACACATCTCTCTTACCCTTTCATTACTTGCTCGATCAAACCATCTCATACCACATATTGTCCTCAAACATCTCATTTCCGAAACATCTACCCTCCTCCGCACAACTCTACCTATTGCCCAAGCCTCGCAACCATATATCATTGTTGGAACCACTATTCCTTCAAACATGCCCATTTTTGCTTTCCAAGATAACGTTCTCGACTTCCACACATTCTTCAACGCTCCCAGAACTTTCGCAAAATTCACAAATTAGATCCGTTTAAGCTATTGGGAAAGTAGGTATTGTGGTCCTGAAACTTTGGACAAAGGCTAAAAGTTTAGTCACCCTGAATATCAGAAAGATTCGGAATTAATTTGGTACCTGCTGGTCTTTAAGAAAAATAGAATTAGGTATTTCGACAAATGAAGGACACAGTAGCTGAGTCTGAAAATTGGAAAAACTGAAAATTTGGTCATTTGACCAGCTAGAGCTAGGAATGTAGAATTTTGGCTCCTCGACTGACCCCCCCCCCCCCCTCCCCTTTTCCGTGAAAAGGGGTTCTGAACATCTTGGAAATTTTTCCAATTAAGCAGTAACTCTCTGAGATAGATAGATAGGTAGATAGATAGATAGATAGATCAATAGATAGATATATATACATATATATATATATAGAGAGATAGATATAGAGAGAGAGAGAGAGAGAGAGAGAGAGAGAGAGAGAGAGAGAGAGAGAGAGAGAGAGAGAGAATTTTCGAGGTTTATTTGATGTGTACAACATCATTATAGTTCGTAACCCGAGTATGCCAGAGCTTTAAGTGAAAGTCACTTTCCTCTGTTCATAATGTGTTCTTGTGTGGACCCCTCTGTGGTTCCCGGGCATGTGAGTCAATCGGACAGTGGGCCACTTTGACGCTCTGGAGGGTATTTTTGTTTAACTCCATGGCAATGATTTCCTGCTGCGCTCCCTAGCTAATGCATTGTTTGGCTTAACGGTAATGTGTCGATTTTGACCTCTTAGTAGTGTGTTCCTGTGTGACTCGCCGACGATTTGTTCCTGAGTGACTTCTCGACAGCGCCTCTTTATGGATTTCCGGGAGGGTCCGCAGGCCGTACTCTGCTTTGTGGTTTCCCAGTCAAGTGTGTGCGACCCTGGCAGTACGTCCATTTATAACTCCCAGTCAGTGTGTCTCTGTTTCCCTTCCCATCAGTATGCTGCAGCGGCCAGCAGGTCATGTCTGTTCCACCGCTACCAAACTTTACCCAAGAATTCCTTAGCAAGTGTCACTCCAGAGTTGGTATTTAGCCCAACTTTGTGTTGGTAAAGTCCCGAATATAAGAATTAGTACGAGCCAGAGAGCGCTGTAGTGACAGGAGTTGCACTTTTGCTTACAGTCTGCGAACTGAAAGGTCGATCACTGGTGGCGACCACAGACCCTGTGTTGCTTACTGTGGAGGCACCAAGACTAGTCAGTCTTCAGTAAAGAAGACCAGATTACAAAGTCTCTTGCGACGAGACAGGTAGCTATCACACGAAGTACGCGATATTTTGTTAGCGCTCCTCTTCTGGGTATAAATATAGCCATTTATCCTAGTGAGGGGCAGGTGAACGCCTCGCTCGACTGCCACACATGACACGAAAAATATAGTAAATAACCTGAAGGATTTATTTGTTCCGGATGCGATGGAAGTGTTCTCTTTCAGAATGAGATGCACTCTACTCTGGGGTAGTATAGAAATATGGATAGTAACATTCTGTCATAACTTGACATACTGACATAATCACACGATATTCTGGCCTTAATCATTAGCATGCTAATCTGATAAGATGTGACCCTTATCTAGTGTACAGACATACAACATTATCAGTGAATTGGGTTACTAATCTTCATATACTGACTCTGGCTTGTATATCTAATCAAGAAATTACTATATATAATGATCTGGTATGATGATGTGGACTTCATATATTAACCATGACCAACAGCCTAAGCTTTACCTGCCACGCAAAGGTTGATTCCCAATCTGCGATGATTTGGTTTTATGGCATTGACCTGGCAGACCTGGTCAGATAGCTGGCAGTGATTCTGGATGCCAACCAGACATTCTGACAATGAGTCAACAATCTTATGATATCCTGGTGCTAAACTTACTGACCTGACCTAATACTGAGCTGTCATGGTGGCAGAGATCACTTTCAGTGTCACCGACCCGCTAGACCAAGTAAACATGCTGACTTTGACATGGTATACTGACCTAACATTCTAGCGCTTACCCATAGAACAGCAACAACCTGTTATACTGTTATACACTGCTCTAGCAGTGACCTGAGACTGAGTTAGCACTGACGCATTGGTCTTAATATATTGACCTTAGATTCTGACATTACGTTGATAAAACAACAGTGACCTAACGTTTAGGTATGATTTCACTATAGCAGAAGTGACGTGATGACTAGGATGATACTGACCTGGCACATTGATTCCATAACGTAAAGCTCGTATATTGTAATAATATAACGATGACCTGCCAACTGGCGCTTCCTGCCATCTATGCACTAGCTTCATACACATTAACAATTACTTGACCGACTATCACTGATATCATATGATACTTGATATGTTAGAACTAACGGTGATTTCTGACCTGATATGTTATCACTAAACTGATATAATGAAATCAAATGTTTGGCTGAGTAATCTGGTAATTTTACATGAAATAATTACCAAGACTTTTTATACCAATAACTGTTGACACTGACCCAGAAAAGCCACTCTGACTTGAGATGACCTGGCGTAGCACTGACCTAGGGCGGTGTCAAACATCCACTGGCCTGCGGCGGTGTCACACATCCACTGACCTAGGGCAGTGTCGAACATCTACTGATCTGGGGTGGTGTCACGCATCAACTGACCTGGGGCAGTGTCAAACATCCACTGACCTGGGGGGGGGTGTCAAACATCCACTGACCTAGGGCGGTCTCACACATCCACTGACCTGGGACGGTGTCAAACATCCACTGACCTGGGACGGTGTCACATATCCACTGACCTGGGGCGGTGTCACACATCCACTGACCTGGGCGGTGTCACACATCCACTGACCTGGGGCGGTGTCGCACATCCACTGACCTGGGCGGTGTCACACATCCACTGACCTGGGGCGGTGTCACACATCCATTGACCTGGGCGGTGTCACACATCCACTGACCTGGGGCGGTGTCACACATCCACTGACCTGGGACGGTGTCACATATCCACTGACCTGGGGCGGTGTCACACATCCACTGACCTGGGACGGTGTCACATATCCACTGACCTGGGCGGTGTCACACATCCACTGACCTGGGGCGGTGTCACACATCCATTCCCTGCAGCACTGGCCCGGCACCGTCACCAGGTGGGGGTTGTGGCACTGGGCGCTGGGTAGGATATTCTCACTGGGACACAGCGACACACACGCGTAGGTCCCATTCTGAGGGCAAGAGACAATGGCTCACTTTAGGTCATCGGGTCTCTCTCTCTCTCTCTCTCCACCTACATATATATATATATATATATATATATATATATATATATATATATATATATATATATATATATATATATATATATATATATATATATGTATTAACTTTCTAAAATGGGAAACAGAAGAAGGAGTCACGCGGGGAGTGCTCATCCTCCTCGAAGGCTCAGAGTGGGGTGCCTAAATGTGTGTGGATGTAACCAAGATGTGAAAAAAGGAGAGATAGGTAGTATGTTTGAGGAAAAGAACCTGGATGTTTTGGCTCTGAGTGAAACGAAGCTCAAGGGTAAAGGGGAAGAGTGGTTTGGGAATGTCTGGGGAGTAAAGTCAGGGGTTAGTGAGAGGACAAGAGCAAGGGAAGGAGTAGCAATACTCCTGAAACAGGAGTTGTGGGAGTGTGTGATAGAATGTAAGAAAGTAAATTCTCGATTAATATGGGTAAAACTGAAAGTTGATGGAGAGAGGTGGGTGATTATTGGTGCATATGCACCTGGGCATGAGAAGAAAGATCATGAGAGGCAAGTGTTTTGGGAGCAGCTGAATGAGTGCGTTAGTGGTTTTGATGCACGAGACCGGGTTATAGTGATGGGTGATTTGAATGCAAAGGTGAGTAATGTGGCAGTTGAGGGAATAATTGGTATACATGGGGTGTTCAGTGTTGTAAATGGAAATGGTGAAGAGCTTGTAGATTTATGTGCTGAAAAAGGACTGATGATTGGGAATACCTGGTTTAAAAAGCGAGATATACAGAAGTATACTTATGTAAGTAGGAGAGATGGCCAGAGAGCGTTATTGGATTACGTGTTAATTGACAGGCGTGCGAAAGAGAGACTTTTGGATGTTAATGTGCTGAGAGGTGCAACTGGAGGGATGTCTGATCATTATCTTGTGCAGGCAAAGGTGAAGATTTGTATGGGTTTTCAGAAAAGAAGAGTGAATGTTGGGGTGAAGAAGGTGGTGAGAGTAAGTGAGCTTGGGAAGGAGACCTGTGTGAGGAAGTACCAGGAGAGACTGAGTACAGAATGGAAAAAGGTGAGAACAATGGAAGTAAGGGGAATGGGGGAGGAATGGGATGTATTTAGGGAATCAGTGATGGATTGCGCAAAAGATGCTTGTGGCATGAGAAGAGTGGGAGGTGGGTTGATTAGAAAGGGTAGTGAGTGGTGGGATAAAGAAGTAAGAGTATTAGTGAAAGAGAAGAGAGAGGCATTTGGACGATTTTTGCAGGGAAAAAATGCAATTGAGTGGGAGATGTATAAAAGAAAGAGACAGGAGGTCAAGAGAAAGGTGCAAGAGGCGAAAAAAAGGGCAAATGAGAGTTGGGGTGAGAGAGTATCATTAAATTTTAGGGAGAATAAAAAGATGTTCTGGAAGGAGGTAAATAAAGTGCGTAAGACAAGGGAGCAAATTGGAACTCCAGTGAAGGGCGCAAATGGGGAGGTGATAACAAGTAGTGGTGATGTGAGAAGGAGATGGAGTGAGTATTTTGAAGGTTTGTTGAATGTGTTTGATGATAGAGTGGCAGATATAGGGTGTTTTGGTCGAGGTGGTGTGCAAAGTGAGAGGGTTAGGGAAAATGATTTGGTAAACAGAGAAGAGGTAGTAAAAGCTTTGCGGAAGATGAAAGCCGGCAAGGCAGCAGGTTTGGATGGTATTGCAGTGGAATTTATTAAAAAAGGGGGTGACTGTATTGTTGACTGGTTGGTAAGGTTATTTAATGTATGTATGACTCATGGTGAGGTGCCTGAGGATTGGCGGAATGCGTGCATAGTGCCATTGTACAAAGGCAAAGGGGATAAGAGTGAGTGCTCAAATTACAGAGGTATAAGTTTGTTGAGTATTCCTGGTAAATTATATGGGAGGGTATTGATTGAGAGGGTGAAGGCATGTACAGAGCATCAGATTGGGGAAGAGCAGTGTGGTTTCAGAAGTGGTAGAGGATGTGTGGATCAGGTGTTTGCTTTGAAAAATGTATGTGAGAAATACTTAGAAAAGCAAATGGATTTGTATGTAGCATTTATGGATCTGGAGAAGGCATATGATATAGTTGATAGAGATGCTTTGTGGAAGGTATTAAGAGTATATGGTGTGGGAGGTAAGTTGCTTGAAGCAGTGAAAAGTTTTTATCAAAGATGTAAGGTATGTGTACAAGTAGGAAGAGAGGAAAGTGACTGGTTCCCAGTGAATGTCGGTTTGAGGCAGGGGTGCGTGATGTCTCCATGGTTGTTTAATTTGTTTATGGATGGGGTTTTTAGGGAGCTGAATGCAAGAGTGGAAAGAGGGGCAAGTATGCAGTCTATTTTGGATAAGAGGGCTTGGGAAGTGAGCCAGTTGTTCGCTGATGATACATCGCTGGTGGCTGATTCGGGTGAGAAACTGCAGAAGCTGGTGTCATAGTTTGGTAAAGCGTTTGAAAGAAGAAAGCTGAGAGTAAATGTGAATAAGAGCAAGGTTATCAGCTTCAGTAGCGTTGAGGGACAATTCATTAGGAGGTCAGTTTGAATGGAGAAAAACAGGAGGAGTGAAGTGTTTTAGATATCTGGGAGTGGATTTAGCAGCGGATGGAACCATGGAAGCGGAAGTGAGTCACAGGGTGGGGGAGAGGGCGAACTTTCTGGGAGCGTTGAAGAATGTGTGGAAGGCGAGAACGTTATCTTGTAGAGCAAAAATGGGTATGTTTGAAAGAATAGAGCTTCCAACAATGTTATATGGTTGCGAGGCGTGGGCTATGGATAGAATTGTGCGGAGGAGGGTGGATGTGTTGGAAATAAAATGTTTGAGGACAATATGTGGTGTGAGGTGGTTTGATCGAGTAAGTAATGAAAGGGTAAGAGAGATATGTGGTAATAAAAAAAGTGTGGTTGAGAGAGCAGAAAAAGGTGTATTGAAATGGTTTGATCGCACGTAGAGAATGAGTGAGGAAAGATTGACAAAGAGGATATATGTGTCAGAGGTGAAGGGAACGAGGAGAAGTGGGAGACCAAATTGGAGGTGGAAGGATGGAGTGAAAAGATTTTGAGCGATTGGGGTCTGAACATACAGGAGGGTGAAAGGCGTGCAAGGAATGGAGTAAATTGAAACGATATGATATACTGGGAAGGTACAGCTGGTGCAGCAGACAGAGAGAGCAATGCTGCACCAAGTGTACCTTGAAAGTACAGATGGTGCAGCAGACAGACAACAATGGGAGGACCCACCTGGCAGGTACACTGGGTGCGACAGTCGAGGGTGAAGCTCTCTCCGTTATCGTAGGACCGGTTGTTGACTATGCATTTGGCTGGCCGCTCCTCTGGGGGACCAGAACACGAACCTTTGTCATGTCACAGCACAGGACACTTTCTCTTGATATTTCTTAACAGAAAACAGCACTTTACGCCCTCAAAGTTCGGGTCATTAGGTGTCGTAATGCTACAGAATATTATCGCGAAAGATGAATAAGAGTTGACAGTGAAGAGTAATGAAAATATACAAATTCAGCTATTTTATATTGCTTACACAAGTGTCACTGGTGAGATTAACATATGTTTGTGTTGAAAGAAAAAATTTATTCAAGTAGCAAAGTGAAACAGGTTATGGAAGAGGCAAGCTTGCTTTGACTTAGCTTAGTATCATACATATAAATGAAGAAAGAAGGCATAAACCTCTCTCTCTCTCTCTCTCTCTCTCTCTCTCTCTCTCTCTCTCTCTCTCTCTCTCTCTCTCTCTCTCTCTCTCTCTCTCTCTCTCTCTCTCTCTCTCTCTCTCTCTTAAACGTATGTTTACTTTCATATTTGATCGCCGTTTCTCGCCATTGTGAGGTAACGCCAGTAACAGACGAAGAAAGGCTTCATTCGCTCACATTCATTCTATAGCTATCATATGTAATGGACCAAAACCTCAACCAGGTCCCGGACGCTTCATATTCCCTGGTTCCGTTCATTGACAACACTCGACCCAAGTATACCACATCGTTCCAATTCACTCTATCCGGTGCATGCCTTTCATCCTCCCGCATGTTCAGGTCCCAGTCACTCAAAATCTTTTTTTACTCCATCCTTCCATCTCCAACTTAGTCTTTCCGTTCTCCTTCCCTCCAATTTTGATAAAAATATCCTCTTTTTCAACCTTTCCTCACTCTCTCCATAAGCCCAAGCTATTTCAGCACACCGTCTTCTGCTTTCTCAACCACACTTTATCATGACACATCTCTTTCACACCTTCATTACTTACTCGATCAAGCCACCTCACACCATATTGTCTTTAAGCATTTAATCTCTAACACACCTGCCCTGCTCAGCACATCCTTATATATAGCCCATGCCTAGCATCCGTTTAATGTTGTTGGGACTACTCTTCCTTCAAACATACCGACTTTTGCCCTCACAGATAACGTTCTCTCTTTCTACACATTCTTCAGAGCCCCCAGAACCTACGCCTTCTTCCCCACCCTATGACTCGTACCTTAATAAGAGTCAGCAGTGTAGTAATATTCCACTAGACACCGACACTGGCCTTAAAAAGGGTCGGTAGAGCTGAGGCTTACTGGAAATCATTAATACTAACCTTACCAAGAATCACTGGGGAAATTGCTGTAGTACAACACATAAAGACTGATATTATCTAGGGTAAATAAATGTAGTTAAATGAGAGCATAGCACATCTCACCGTGAAAGGAACCAGTACGGAGAATCAACCAGAGCTGACCTTGACAGGTGCCAGAAAGGTCTTGGTTGGTACTGTAGACGCAGGTGAGGTTCCTGGAGGAGTCGCAGAGGCTGGCACCGTCGCACGGTTCTCCCTCCTGCTTTGCACACCGCCAGCAGCAGCCACACCCGTCCCGCAAAACTGGCACTCCCGGATGGCACTCCGGCATGGTACCACACTCACACGGGTACACGCAATGGGCACGGATCTGTCAACACACAAGGATATACTCAACATCTGAACTGGAGGCACTAAGCACAACGGATCTCTAGACAAACAAGAACACACTGAACATCAACATGAACATATGAATTATTCATAAACCGTAGTGAAGGATATCTACAGAAGTGGCACCACCTATCTTCCTGGTTGCTGTAGTTTTTATCTAGCCTTCCATAAAGTTACGTTAAACTCTCTAATAAATCCACGTGAGTGGCGAGGGTCCTGGTGAAGGATTTATCTTGGTTGGCATAGTGGGTGGCTTCATGGAGAGCCAAGAGTAAAATGCACATAAATTTTATAGACAGAAAATGATCATTAAGTTCAGAGAAAACTTTTTGTTTACACTAGATTTGTCCTTAAAACTTTATGTATAAAGACTTTATTCTTATTATCAGTTATTATTATTATCATTATCATCATTATCATTATCAATATTGTTATTATCATCATTATCATCATCAACATTATTTTTATCATTGATATAATTATCATGATTATTATTATTATTATTGTTATCATTATTATCATTGTTATCATTATTATCATTATTATTATTACTATCATTATCATTATCATTATTATTACTATTCTAATCATTATCTTTATTACTATTATTATCATTATTATTATTATCATTATTATTATTATTATTATTATTATTATTATTATTATTATCATTATTTTTTTTTTCGCTGTCTCCCGCGTTTGCGAGGTAGCGCAAGGAAACAGACGAAAGAAATGGCCCAACCCACCCCCATACACATGTATATACATACGTCCACACACGCAAATATACATACCTACACAGCTTTCCATGGTTTACCCCAGACGCTTCACATGCCTTGATTCAATCCACTGACAGCACGTCAACCCCGGTATACCACATCGCTCCAATTCACTCTATTCCTTGCCCTCCTTTCACCCCCCTGCATGTTCAGGCCCCGATCACACAAAATCTTTTTCACTCCATCTTTCCACCTCCAAATTGGTCTCCCTCTTCTCCTCGTTCCCTCCACCTCCGACACATATATCCTCTTGGTCAATCTTTCCTCACTCATTCTCTCCATGTGCCCAAACCATTTCAAAACACCCTCTTCTGCTCTCTCAACCACGCTCTTTTTATTTCCACACATCTCTCTTACCCTTACGTTACTTACTCGATCAAACCACCTCACACCACACATTGTCCTCAAACATCTCATTTCCAACGCATCCATCCTCCTGCGCACAACTCTATCCATAGCCCACGCCTCGCAACCATACAACATTGTTGGAACCACTATTCCTTCAAACATACCCATTTTTGCTTTCCGAGATAATGTTCTCGACTTCCACACATTTTTCAAGGCTTCCAGAATTTTCGCCCCCTCCCCCACCCTATGATCCACTTCCGCTTCCATGGTTCCATCCGCTGCCAGATCCACTCCCAGATATCTAAAACACTTCACTTCCTCCAGTTTTTCTCCATTCAAACTCACCTCCCAATTGACTTGACCCTCAACCCTACTGTACCTAATAACCTTGCTCTTATTCACATTTACTCTTAACTTTCTTCTTTCACACACTTTACCAAACTCAGTCACCAGCTTCTGCAGTTTCTCACATGAATCAGCCACCAGCGCTGTATCATCAGCGAACAACAACTGACTCACTTCCCAAGCTCTCTCATTCACAACAGACTTCATACTTGCCCCTCTTTCCAAAACTCTTGCATTCACCTCCCTAACAACCCCATCCATAAACAAATTAAACAACCATGGAGACATCACACACACCTGCCGCAAACCTACATTCACTGAGAACCAATCACTTTCCTCTCTTCCTACACGTACACATGCCTTACATCCTCGATAAAAACTTTTCACTGCTTCTAACAACTTGCCCCCCACACCATATATTCTTAATACCTTCCACAGAGCATCTCTATCAACTCTATCATATGCTTTCTCCAGATCCATGAATGCTACATACAAATCCATTTGCTTTTCTAAGTATTTCTCACATACATTCTTCAAAGCAAACACCTGATCCACACATCCTCTACCACTTCTGAAACCACACTGCTCTTCCCCAATCTGATGCTCTGTACATGCCTTCACCCTCTCAATCAATACCCTCCCATATAATTTACCAGGAATACTCAACAAACTTATACCTCTGTAATTTGAGCACTCACTCTTATCCCCTTTGCCTTTGTACAATGGCACTATGCACGCATTCCGCCAATCCTCAGGCACCTCACCATGAGTCATACATACATTAAATAACCTTACCAACCAGTCAACAATACAGTCACCCCCTTTTTTGATAAATTCCACTGCAATACTATCCAAACCTGCTGCCTTGCCGGCTTTCATCTTACGCTAAGCTTTCACTACCTCTTCTCTGTTTACCAAATCGTTTTCCCTAACCCTCTCACTTTGCACACCACCTCGACCAAACACCCTATATCTGCCACTCTATCATCAAACACATTCAACAAACCTTCAAAATACTCACTCCATCTCCTTCTCACATCACCACTACTTGTTATCACCTCCCCATTTGCGCCCTTCACTGAAGTTCCCATTTGCTCCCTTGTCTTACGCACTTTATCTACCTCCTTCCAGAACATCTTTTTATTCTCCCTAAAATTTAATGTTTTGGGAGCAGCTGAATGAGTGTGTTAGTGGTTTTGATGCACGAGACCGGGTTATAGTGATGGGTGATTTGAATGCAAAGGTGAGTAATGTGGCAGTTGAGGGAATAATTGGTATACATTGGGTGTTCAGTGTTGTAAATGGAAATGGTGAAGAGCTTGTAGATTTATGTGCTGAAAAAGGACTGATGATTGGGAATACCTGGTTTAAAAAGCGAGATATACATAAGTATACTTATGTAAGTAGGAGAGATGGCCAGAGAGCGTTATTGGATTACGTGTTAATTGACAGGCGCTCGAAAGAGAGACTTTTGGATGTTAATGTACTGAGAGGTGCAACTGGAGGGATGTCTGATCATCATCTTGTGGAGGCTAAGGTGAAGATTTGTATGGGTTTTCAGAAAAGAAGAGTGAATGTTGGGGTGAAGAGGGTGGTGAGAGTAAGTGAGCTTGGGAAGGAGACCTGTGTGAGGAAGTACCAGGAGAGACTGAGTACAGAATGGAAAAAGGTGAGAACAATGGAAGTAAGGGGAGTGGGGGAGGAATGGGATGTATTTAGGGAATCAGTGATGGATTGCGCAAAAGATGCTTGTGGCATGAGAAGAGTGGGAGGTGGGTTGATTAGAAAGGGTAGTGAGTGGTGGGATGAAGAAGTAAGAGTATTAGTGAAAGAGAAGAGAGAGGCATTTGGGCGATTTTTGCAGGGAAAAAATGCAATTGAGTGGGAGACGTATAAAAGAAAGAGACAGGAGGTCAAGAGAAAGGTGCAAGAGGTGAAAAAAAGGGCAAATGAGAGTTGGGGTGAGAGAGTATCATTATTATTATTATTATTATTAATATTATTATCATTATTACCATTATTATTATTTTAATCATTACTATTATCATTATTATTATCATTATTATTATTATTATCATTATCATTATTATTATTATTATTATTATTATTATTATCATTACTATTATTATTATTATCAGCATTATTATTATAATCATTATCATTATCATCATAATAAGCAAAGACAGTATATTAATATCACTATAATCCAAGAGAGTATATTCAGAACTTTGATCCTGTGCTAAGCAGAGAACTGTGATCTTAAGCTCTGGGCGCTGGCATCACACTCTAGGATACATAGGAATACAAAGGAATTTCAAACAGTGGTAGACCACTGTGTGCCTTCGGGGCTGCTTTTAGTGGTGGAGGAGATCGGAAGCTGACGGATTAGTGCAATAAGTGTTGAAAAATCGTACAAATTCCATTTGATAAAAAATTTCAAATAAATATTTAGAAAAAGTATTTTGCCACCGAGGTAAAACGCTTGCTCACAATTTTATTTTCATCATTATAAGTCAAATCAGACGAATCATGTCTTAAGTTACTTGTTTGATCAATATCATCAGTTTTCAATCATTTGTGACACATGTATCAGATTACCTCCAATAAGCTAGATAGATACAAGTCGTTTAGTTGGCTCTCATAAGATTTGCTTCTTAGTCCGGGAATCATCTCGGTACTCGGACGAGTTACTCTCTCTATCTACGCTTCTTTTTAGAGTGACCAAAACTGAACACAGTATTCAAGATAATTCACCAATCAATTGTAAAGAATAAGGATGATTTCCCCAGAATTACACTCGACAGCCCTACATATGATTACAAGACTTTTCTTTCTTCTTTTAAGAGCTTCTGTGAACTGTTCACTTAGCTAGAGGTCACCAGAAATAATTAAGCACAAGTCTTTTTACCTTTTGTAGTTCAACAGATTTTATATTATAGTTTACCTATTCGATTGACCCACCTACATCTACAACTGATCTTATCGATATCAAATCTCCTTTTCCTCCTACGAGTCCAGTCCATTAGTTCGCTTATGTCAGTTTGAAGTTGTAGACGTTAGCGTTCATTTGAATATTAATTTCCAAGCAAATGTTAATATCTTATAATATCTTATAATATCTTATAAAGCTGACCCTCCCCTCCGTGTATTTTAACTTTCTAAAAGGGGAAACAGAAGAAGGAGTCACGCGGGGAGTGCTCATCCTCCTCGAAGGCTCAGATTGGGGTGTCTAAATGTGAGTGGATGTAACCAAGATGAGAAAAAAGGAGAGATTGGTAGTATGTTTGAGGAGAGGAACTTGGATGTTTTGGCTCTGAGTGAAACGAAGCTCAAGGGTAAAAGTGAAGAGTGGTTTAGGAATGTTTTGGGAGTAAAGTCAAGGGTTAGTGAGAGGACAAGAGCAAGGAAGGAGTAGCACTACTTCTGAAACAGGAGTTGTGGGAGTATGTGATAGAGTGTAAGAAAGTAAATTCTACATTGATATGGGTAAAACTGAAAGTTGATGGAGAGAGATGGGTGATTATTGGTGCTTATGCACCTAGGCATGAGACGAAAGATCATGAGAGGCAAGTGTTTTGGGAGCAGCTGAATGAGTGTGTTAGTGGTTTTGATGCACAAGACCGGGTTATAGTTATGGCTGATTTGAATGCAAAGATGAGTAATGTGGCAGTTGAGGGTATAATTGGTATACATGGGATGTTCAGTGTTGTAAGTGGAAATGGTGAAGAGCTTGTAGATTTATGTGCTGAAAAAGGACTGGTGATTGGGAATACCTGGTTTAAAAAGCGAGATATACATAAGTATACGTATGTAAGTAGGAGAGATGGCCAGAGAGCGTTATTGGATTACTTGTTAATTGATAGGCGCGCGAAAGAGAGACTTTTGGATGTTAATGTGCTGATAGGTGCAACTGGAGGGATGTCTGGTCATTATCTTGTGGAGGCGAAGGTAAAGATTTGTAGGGGTTTTCAGAAAAGAAGAAGGAATGTTGGGGTGATGAGAGTGATGAGAGTAGGAGACCTTGGGAAGGAGACTTGTGGAGGAAGTACCAGGAGAGACTGAGTACAGAATGGAAAAAGGTGAGAACAAAGGGGGTAAGGGGAGTGGGGGAGGAACGAGATGTATTTAGGGAAGCAGTGATGGCTTGCGCAAAAGATGCTTGTGGCATGAGAAGCGTGGGAGGTGGTTTGATTAGAAAGGGTAGTGAGTGGTGGGATGAAGAAGTAAGATTATTAGTGAAAGAGAAGAGAGAGGAATTTGGACGATTTTTGCAAGGAAAAGATGCAAATGAGTGGAGGCAGGAGGTCAAGAGAACGGTAGAAGAGGTGAAAAAAAAAGGCAAATGAGAGTTGGGGTGAGTGAGTATCATTAAATTTTAGGGAGAATAAAACGATGTTTTGGAAGGAGGTAAATAAAGTGCATAAGACAAGGGAGCAAATGGGAGCTTCAATGAAGGGGGTAATTGGGAGGTGATAACAAGTAGTGGTGATGTGAGAAGGAGATGGAGTGAGTATTTTGAAGGTTTGCTGAATGTGTTTGATGATAGAATGGCAGATATAGGGTGTTTTGGTCGAGGAGGTGTGCAAAGCGAGAGGGTTAGGGAAAATGATTTGGTAAACAGAGAAGAGGTAGTAAAAGCTTTGCGAAGATGAAAACCGGCAAGGCAGCAGGTTTGGATGGTATTGCAGAGGAATCTATTAAAAATGGGGGTGACTGTATTGTTGACTCGTTGGTAACGTTATCTAATACATGTATAATTCATGGTGAGGTGCCTGAGGATTGGCGGAATGCTTGCATAGTGCCATTGTACAAAGGCAAAGGGGATAACAGTGACTGCTCAAACTACAGAGGTATAAGTTTGTTGAGTATTCCTGGTAAATTATATGGGAGGGTATTGATTGAGAGGGTGAAGGCATGTACAGAGCATCAGACTGGGGAAGAGTAGTGTGGTTTCAGAAGTGGTAGAGGATGTGTGGATCAGGTGTTTGCTTTGAAGAATGTATGTGAGAAATACTTAGAAAAGCAAATGGAATTGTATGTAGCATTTATGTATCTGGAGAAGGCATATGATAGAGTTGATAGAGATGCTCTGTGGAAGGTATTAAGAATATATGGTGTGGGGGGCAAGTTTTTAGAAGCAGTGAAAAGTTTTTATCGCGGATGTAAGACATGTGTACGTGTAGGAAGAGAGGAAAGTGATTGGTTCTCAGTGAATGTAGGTTTGCGGCAGGGGTGTGTGATGCGTCCATGGTTGTTTAATTTGTTTATGGATGGGGTTGTTAGGGAGGTGAATGCAAGAGTTTTGGAAAGAGGGACAAGTATGCAGTCTGTTGTGGATGAGAGAGCTTGGTAAGTGAGTCAGTTGTTGTTCGCTGATGATACAGCGCTGGTGGCTGATTCATGTGAGAAACTGCAGAAGCTGGTGACTGAGTTTGGTAAAGTGTGTGAAAGAAGAAATTTAAGAGTAAATGTGAATAAGAGCAAGGTTATTAGGTACAGTAGGGTTGAGGGTCAAGTCAATTGGGAGGTAAGTTTGAATGGAGAAAAACTGGAGGAAGTAAAGTGTTTTAGATATCTGGGAGTGGATCTGGCAGCGGATGGAACCATGGAAGTGGAAGTGAATCCTAGGGTGGGGGAGGGGGCGAAAGTCCTGGGAGCCTTGAAGAATGTTTGGAAGTCGAGAACATTATCTCGGAAAGCAAAAATGGGTATGTTTGAAGGAATAGTGGTTCCAACAATGTTATATGGTTGTGAGGCGTGGGCTTAGATAGAATTTTGCCGAGGAGGGTGGATGCGTTGGAAATGAGATGTTTGAGGACAATATGCGGTTTTGATCGAGTAAGTCATGACAGGGTAAGAGAGATGTGGGGTAATAAAAAGTGTGTAGATGAGAGAACAGAAAAGGGTGTTTTGAAATGGTTTGGTCACATGTAGAGAATGAGTGAGGAAATATTGATAAAGAGGATATATGTGTCACAGGTAGAGGGATCGTGGAGAAGGGGGAGACCAAATTGGAGGCGGAAGGAAGGAGTGAAAAAGATTTTGATCTATTGGGTCCTGAACAAGCAGGAGGGTGAAAGACGTGCAAGGAATAGAGTGAATTGGAACGATGTGGTATACCGGGGTCGACGTGCTTTCAATAGATTAAACCAGGGCATGTGAAGCGTCTGGAGTAAGCCATGGAAAGTTTTGTGGGGCCTGGATGTGGAAAGGGAGCTGTGGTTTCGGTGCATTATACAGGACAGCTAAAGACTGAGTGTGAACGAATGTGGCCCTTGTTGTCTTTTTCTAAGCGCTACCTTGCGTGCGTGCGGGGGGAGGGGGTTTTCATTTCATGTGTTGAGGGGTGGCGACGGGAGGGAATAAAGGCATCAAGTATGAATTATGTACATGTATATATATGTATATGTCTGTGTATGTATATATATATATATATATGTATATATGATGATAAATGTATAGGTTTGCATATGTGCGTGTGTTGACGTGTATGTATATAAATGTGTATGTGGGTTGGTTGGGCCATTCTTTCGTCTGTTTCCTTGAGCTACCTATATATCATTAGTATTTCGGAATCTTGGGTAGATATTAGAAATGGAGATTTCCTCGGCAAATACGCTATTTCAGGCTACATTACATTTAACAACGATACGGGATATAAAGTAGGGAATGGAGTCTTTCTCTTTGTTAAGTATTATCTAAATCCCGTGCTGAAAAATGTTACTGTTGATAGAATCAACGTCACTTTTGTAGGTATCAAAGATTAATTTCGAAAGAATATGACAGTAGGATTAGTTTATAAACCCCCAGTGCAGACACCAAAGGTAAAGGAAAGACCAGATGATCAGATAGTAGAAATTAGCAAAATAGCGATTCGATCACCGTAAGACTCAATTTTTGCTGGTAAACTTTGATGAGTAACCATATTGCTGTTCTTGCACCAGTGAACGTAAAAGTGGGTAATATGTTTGCTCCAAGTGTTGTGGTAACTGGAAATGCCAGCAAGACGCTTGGTCAGTTCCTATAAATAAATGAACAGCGGCTCTTGCACTCTCCATAATTTACGATGTCTGACTCTGGCGATGTGTATACATTAGCCGTCTAGCTTCATTCTCTATACTGTCCCATCCTCTTCTGTCATGACCAATGTAGTATTCTTCCTTCAGCCATGACTTAATAAGTATTTCTCTGTTGAGGCAGAACCTGCGCAGTAGTTTTCTTCCCTCAGCCTTGACCTGTGCAGTAGCCTCACCCTCAGCCATGCATAGCGCAGTGCTCTCGCTGTCAGCCACATGAGCTCTAAAATCAGTTTTCTCCATTAGTCTGGACGTTTCATTATACTTGCTTGTCAGCTGACTTTAAATCTGTGCGATATTTTTTCGGCAACTGTGCATTATACCCCAATGGAAACCTGTGGCCTACACTGAATCCTTTCTCTCGGGCAGAAACAAGCATACTGTTTTTTTCTCTACAATATGACCTGTGCGCCATGCTCACTCTTTTCCTTGTGCAAGATCCTTGAGGTATGCTCATCTTTCCGGTTCATACAAGAAGTGTACAGAGTACTTCTAACTCCCTTATGGTCTAGAGTAAGCATCATGGCACACTGATGACAACAGTGATCCTATCCTGTATTGTTCTACAATGATTCTGGTTTACATACACGAAACAGACACAAGCCTGCATCTACTGGATCAGAGGGGCAACATCTCTAATTACTCGATTGTGGTAGACAATGTCTTGCGTCATGGTCTCTCACGCTGCAAGGCCCACTCAACACGTTTCACTTCGTTTGTGTATTAGGATAGAAAATTAGTGGTGGTGCTACCAGTGTTGGAATAGGTCCTGTTTTAGTGTAACAGGTTGGAATGATCCATCCCTCCGTCAACTGGCAAGATATGCCCCACACTGCCACATATCTGGAACTATCCCCTCACTGTCATTGTCATTCTATTCAGTCTGTGTAACCTCCAAGAAGATAGGTAAGAGTGCGTATAGAATATATCAGCAGTTCAGGCATCTCAAAGGAAACACATCTCTTATGCACCTCAACGATAGCACAACTCCCAGCCATCATGAGGACACCACAGCAACCTAACGTCTCAGTAACAGAGAGAACCAAGGTGACACGAGGTCACCGTGGCTCTCAGATATGACAAGGTCGCCATACATCCCGAACGTCCACTTTGAACGCTCCAGTTTTCCCAGAGAATACCACAACACCAAGGCATTCTCAGAACACGTCCAGGGTCCTACGAGTACATCAATAAATTAATACTACGAAGACGTACTTTACAGATATGCAACTGACCTGCGATATGAATCCAATGTTTCGACTAGTGCACTGAGAGAGAGAGAGAGAGAGAGAGAGAGAGAGAGAGAGAGAGAGAGAGAGAGAGAGAGAGAGAGAGAGAGAGAGAGAGAGAGAGAGAGAGAGAGAGAGAGAGAGAGAGAGAGAGAGAGAGAGAGAGAGAG
Organism: Panulirus ornatus; assembly: GCF_036320965.1. Classification (NCBI taxonomy): domain Eukaryota; kingdom Metazoa; phylum Arthropoda; class Malacostraca; order Decapoda; family Palinuridae; genus Panulirus; species Panulirus ornatus. Next base: position 479,057 of record NC_092240.1, read on the forward strand.
AGAGAGAGAGAGAGAGAGAGAGAGAGAGAGAGAGAGAGAGAGAGAGGAGAAATAGAGTGGATGATGAGATGGTACTGCTTACACACATATCTACTCAGTTTCGTCTTTATGCAAGCACCTTCATCCACACATGCATATGCAAAAATATAATGCACACACACACACACACACACACACACACACACACACACACACACACACACACACACACACACCAAATACATGTAAATATTTTACGTCAGAAATTTCATGATATAGCTTCAGCAAGCGCGTCCACGGCCATCTCCACAAATATGTATCATATCATATATCATATATCACTCAGGAGAGACGGTCCCCTGCAGAGTTGTCCTAGGCCAGATACAAAAGAATAAGGCAGGAAAGCTGGAGGAACTGTCCATTTTTTCCCCTTATTTTCCTGTTACTTGAAGCCGTGGATGTTCGACACTGTGTAAGTAGTCTTGGTCCTTCATATCTTAGTGCAGTTAAACTCCCGGAACCCTCAGAAAACCAACCATTCATTGGTCCCGTAGAAAATATCTTGTCATGAGAGTATAGACAGTCTACCGCCATCTTACTGATGCTGCATTCCTGCTGAGTGTAAAGGAACGTCGTTGACTTGAAGGTACCCATTCATTGTCGACAGGTAAGATCTGCCAGGAGAAACTTCATACGTCAGAAAGCTGCAGGTGCAGCTCAGCACGTTGCAAATGACGACTCGCTACACTACACATTAAAAACCAAAGTAAATCATTAGATATTTTTATCAACCTACAACAGAAAAGCCAGATCTGGGAGGTGAAGCCCTTAAGGTGCTCCTGCTCTTTACTACAAGCCTACATGTGAGAAGCTGAATTTTCGGCACAAATTGTCACGACGAAAAAATGGTCCAAACTGTCTGAAGCCAGGCAAGTGTTGTAAGTTAACCTACGTTCAACAACACAAATTTGCTAAAGTTGTGAAAAGCCAAAGCTCTCCTTAATGATCTGTTACATATAGCTCTCAGGTACTTTTCATTCAGAGAAAAAGTTGATTAAGTTCTGCCACTCATCATATATCTTTTTCCATTTCAACTTTATCATTACCTAGCACATCATTCATTGCATGTGAAATCAAGACATGGGTAGCCGAGATATTCTGTAACCAGCTCTTGTGTCGTAGCCAAAAAAGGTTAGCAGCCACTGGTTTAGTGCAACGACCAAAACCTTGAACCAAAAGTAAGGTGGAATTGAATACCATGATTTATGTAATACAGTACACACTTAACACTGGGTGTAACCGCCCGTATGTGGCCTCTCTCACAACTGATTGTTTTCCAGAGGTAGTCTTATCGACAGAGGGACTGGCCAGTAGCAGCGGAATATAGTTGATACATGCCTTATTATGTATTAATGTCTCTAGATGTATATGTATCTCTAAAGGATGACGCACTCATATCGCTTTTTATCAGTTCTTTGGAATTCTTCCCTTCAGTCACACTCCTTTCCTTTACTTAACGTCTATTCCCTCCTCTTTCCTCTTTCGCTAGTGATTGAACGCTTGACAATCGTTTCAACCATCTTCATGCTCTGGCATTCCAATTTTTCAGAATATAAAAAGACTTTCCCAAAGTAACCTTTAAGTGTCATTTCAAATGAGGAAAACTAGATAGTTCATCATCTTCACACAAGTATTCTTTAACTTCTTCAGTTAATGATAGTTATTCTTTTCTTCATCTCAACAGCTTTCATAAGATCAGCCTCCTTCACAATATATCTTAGTTTATTACTACCATTATGTGGGATGTCATCTCTTGTTGTAAACACAACATGGCTGTTCCTCGGCCATCTGACGGATGTGCATCATCACCAGAATACTTGATCCCTACCATATCTCTCCACTGTTGTCGTTCTATTCTTCATGCTCTTTGTACACGTCATCTTCAACTGTTTTCACTTTATAAATCTTTTTCTTTCTGCCTTCTTGTGGCATTGATGGTCTCGTAATAAAAGAATTACCACGCTTAGTCATCGATCATCACCTTCTCATTTGAAATCTCTTTGTTGTAGCAACTCTTGTGTAATTTGTTACAGATGACGATATTCTCTTGGAATATCTTGACCATCGAACACATATACATCATTATCGCAGAGTTCTTCTGCCGCCTTTAAAAGTCCCCTTTTCCTGTCTATATCACTGTGTCCTCAACGAGACTGGTCACTCTCTCACACTTGCTCGCCGTTTTTCATCTCATCTACTGACCCGCAAATCGAATAAATCATCAACTATGTAATAAATGTGTCGCTTCATGACTCTAAAAGTGCTTTTGATATGCTAACTGGAATGTTTTTCTAGATACATCATTAAGCACATGAATACGCTTCGAGTGGAATTATCATTGTATCAAAGAATTTTCAGAACATTTTGTTCAGTATTTTTGTAAAAGAGAGACAATCCTTTTTTGTTCTCCGTCGGTAAGTATACTTGTATACCTCAGAAAATTACATTCGTTTAACATTGTTCAAAAATGAAATGCGGAAATGGAAGTATTTTTTCATCATACCATTACTTATCAGGAAAGTACCCCAGAAATTCTCATTTTTTTGTTCTTTTTCATAAATTACATCCAAATCCTATTTTGATCCCAGTGGAGAAGCAATTTCAATATCTAATTGGTCGTAGTTCTTGCATAAGGTTTTCTTTTTTTTTTTTTGCTTTGTCGCTGTCTCCCGCGTTTGCGAGGTAGCGCAAGGAAACAGACGAAAGAAATGGCCCAACCCACCCCCCCCCCCCATACACATGTATATACATACGTCCACACACGCAAATATACATACCTACACAGCTTTCCATGGTTTACCCCAGACGCTTCACATGCCCTGATTCAATCCACTGACAGCACGTCAACCCCGGTATACCACATCGATCCAATTCACTCTATTCCTTGCCCTCCTTTCACCCTCCTGCATGTTCAGGCCCCGATCACACAAAATCTTTTTCACTCCATCTTTCCACCTCCAATTTGGTCTCCCTCTTCTCCTCGTTCCCTCCACCTCCGACACATATATCCTCTTGGTCAATCTTTCCTCACTCATTCTCTCCATGTGCCCAAACCATTTCAGAACACCCTCTTCTGCTCTCTCAACCACGCTCTTTTTATTTCCACACATCTCTCTTACCCTTACGTTACTTACTCGATCAAACCACCTCACACCACACATTGTCCTCAAACATCTCATTTCCAGCACATCCATCCTCCTGCGCACAACTCTATCCATAGCCCACGCCTCGCAACCATACAACATTGTTGGAACCACTATTCCTTCAAACATACCCATTTTTGCTTTCCGAGATAATGTTCTCGACTTCCACACATTCTTCAAGGCTCCCAGAATTTTCGCCCCCTCCCCCACCCTATGATCCACTTCCGCTTCCATGGTTCCATCCGCTGCATAAGGTACAGGTGTGTAATCATCAGGTACAGGTGTGTAGTCATCAGGTACAGGTGTGTAGTCATCAGGTACAGGTGTGCAGTCATCAGGTACAGGTGTGTAGTCATCAGGTACAGGTGTGTAGTCATCAGGTACAGATGTGTAGTCATCAGGTACAGATGTGTAGTCATCAGGTATAGGTGTGTAGTCATCCGGTACAGGTGTGTAGTCATCAGGTACAGGTGTGTAGTCATCAGGTACAGGTGTGTAGTCATCAGGTACAGATGTGTAGTCATCAGGTATAGGTGTGTAGTCATCAGGTACAGGTGTGTAGTCATCAGGTACAGGTGTGTAGTCATCAGGTACAGGTGTGTAGTCATCAGGTACAGATGTGTAGTCATCAGGTATAGGTGTGTAGTCATCCGGTACAGGTGTGTAGTCATCAGGTACAGGTGTGTAGTCATCAGGTACAGGTGTGTAGTCATCAGGTACAGGTGTGCAATCATCAGGTACAGGTGTGTAGTCATCAGGTACAGGTGCGTAGTCATTAGGTACAGGTGTGTAGTCATCAGGTACAGATGTGTAGTCATCAGGTATAGGTGTGTAGTCATCCGGTACAGGTGTGTAGTCATCAGGTACAGGTGTGTAGTCATCAGGTACAGGTGTGTAGTCATCAGGTACAGATGTGTAGTCATCAGGTATAGGTGTGTAGTCATCAGGTACAGGTGTGTAGTCATCAGGTACAGGTGTGTAGTCATCAGGTACAGATGTGTAGTCATCAGGTATAGGTGTGTAGTCATCAGGTACAGGTGTGTAGTCATCAGGTACAGATGTGTAGTCATCAGGTACAGGTGTGTAGTCATCCGGTACAGGTGTGTAGTCATCAGGTACAGGTGTGTAGTCATCAGGTACAGGTGTGTAGTCATCAGGTACAGGTGTGTAGTCATCAGGTACAGGATAATTAATAATATAGAGTTTGGACTGGAAGATATTGACGGAGAAAACAGACTGTTCATCAAACTTTTATTATGTCAGCCGGACAGATCAAACTGATCTCAGGCGCACTAAAATCTTCCGATATGTTCAGTTTCGTTTAGTGAGAAGAAATAGAAACGCCATCATATACTACATTGTATTCTTGAACTTCTAAACATATGTGCTATTATATGTACCACAATATGTCCCACCATATGTTCTTTATATGTACTCCCATATGAACACTGGCTAAATATAGCACCGGTGCCTTCCGTAATGACTGGACCTGACTAGCAGCTGCTGATGTTGTGGGAGGGCTGGTATGTGTGGCTGTGGTTGGTCCGTCAGGCTTAAGCCACACAGGAATGCTGTGAAACCTTAGATAAGGTTCATAGCTTCATTACTTGACCAATGGAACACGTCACACTGTGGCAATTCAAATAGCATAATCATTATCGGCCATCAGTGTTATGGTCATGTCAGTCATGATGGAAGCCTCACATGCAACACGCAAAGCAGCCCTACATAATGAGGATACAGCGTTTCTGATATTGGCCAGCAGCTTAATGTTCACCGAAAGAGCAGCACGTTGGAGTCAGCGGCATGCCACACAGGCTCTACACACGACATTCCCGAAATATTTGACAGGATATGTTGCACCCTCATAAGATAAGGGTTACCAACGTGTAGCTTGTCAGACACAAATTTCTTAGCCTCCACTGAACCACATGTCATAGTGTTCACACATATTGTACACCAATACTTTATCTACCGAATGTACCTCTCTATGTACCCCCAATTGTACCTCTATATCTACCTACATATGTACCTTTATATGAACCCCACATGTACCTCTATATGTATCCTCATGTATACCTCTATATGTACCACCATTTGTTCCTCTATATCTACCCCATGTGTACCTCTATATGTACCCCATATGCACCTTCATATATACCCTATAAGTACCTCTCTATCATGTTTATCTTTATTTGTACCAATATTTGTACCTCTACAGTATATTTACCCCCATGTGTACCTCTATATGTACCCCCTTATATACCTCTATACATAACCCCGTGTGTACTTCTATGTATACCCCCATATGTACCTCTATATGTACCCCCATATATATCTCAATATGTACCCCATGTTTACCTCTATATGTAACACCATTTGTACCTCTATATGTACCACCCATGTGTACCTCAATATGTACCCTACGTGTACCTCTACATGTAGCCTCATATGTACTTCTATATGTACACCCCTGTGTACCAATATATGTACCCCCATATGTACCTCTATATGAGCTCCCATGAGTATCTCTATATGTACCCTCACGTGTACCTTTATATGTACCCCATGTGTACCGCTGCTTGTACCTCCATGTGTACCTCTATATATACCCTATGTGTACCTCTACAGATACCACCATTTGTTGTCCAATATATACCCTATGTCTATCTCTATAGGTACCCCATGTCTGCCTCCATATGTACCCCCATATGTACCTCTCTATGCATTCTTATATGTACCTCTATATGTACCTCAAGTCTAACTCTTATGCACCTCTATATGAACCCCATATGTAACTCCATATGTACCCCATATGTACCTCTATATGAACCCCATATATACCTGTATATGTACCCCTAAATGTACCTCTATATGTACTTCTATATATGCCTCCATATGTACTTCTCGACATACTCCATATGTACCTCTATATATAACCCCATTTGTACCTCTATGTACCCTATTCGTATCTGTATATGCACCAACATGTTTCAAAACTTTCGGCTGCAGAGGATGGGGAGGGGGGATGGTTGCCCAATTTTTGCAGGAAGACTCGTGTCGGTGCGTAACAGAAACAATGCAACATAACACTTGAGATACATCTTCAGTATTTCCACTTGTTTTCTTCTCTGTATAACAGATAAACCGCAGGCAAACTTCCCCGCGCGGTCCCTCAAAAACTAACAAGGAGCAGTTACCTGAAAGTTTTAGAACTAAAGCATTTTGTCGTGTGCCTTTGAACTGTCAGCTCACCGTCGTCCGCTATCTCCGTGAACCTTAATGCGCGGAACTTTGAGATTCTCAGACGTCCTCCTTGAGAATGCTTTCACCCATTGTTAAAATTAGTGTTCCGTATAGAGTCGTGATGAAGATTCGAAAGAAATATAATCTTTTACAAAAACTTGTAATGGGAATGATCTTTGTGCCCGTTTAAAAAGAATTCAAAATGAATAATGAAAAAACTCATATATATATATATATATATATATATATATATATATATATATATATATTTTTGCTCTGTCGCTGTCTCCCGCGTTTGCGAGGTAGCGCAAGGAAACAGACGAAAGAAATGGCCCAACCCACCCCCATACACATGTATATACATACGTCCACACACGCAAATATACATACCTACACAGCTTTCCATGGTTTACCCCAGACGCTTCACATGCCCTGATTCAACCCACTGACAGCACGTCAACCCCGGTATACCACATCGATCCAATTCACTCTATTCCTTGCCCTCCTTTCACCCTCCTGCATGTTCAGGCCCCGATCACACAAAATCTTTTTCACTTCATCTTTCCACCTCCAATTTGGTCTCCCACTTCTCCTCGTTCCCTCCACCTCCGACACATATATCCTCTTGGTCAATCTTTCCTCACTCATTCTCTCCATGTGCCCAAACCATTTCAAAACACCCTCTTCTGCTCTCTCAACCACGCTCTTTTTATTTCCACACATCTCTCTTACCCTTACATTACTTACTCGATCAAACCACCTCACACCACACATTGTCCTCAAACATCTCATTTCCAGCACATCCACCCTCCTGCGCACAACTCTATCCATAGCACACGCCTCGCAATCATACAACTTTGTTGGAACCACTATTCCTTCAAACATACCCATTTTTGCTTTCCGAGATAATGTTCTCGACTTCCACACATTCTTCAAGGCTCCCAGGATTTTCGCCCCCTCCCCCACCCTATGATTCACTTCCGCTTCCATGGTTCCATTCGCTGCCAGATCCACTCCCAGATATCTAAAACACTTTACTTCCTCCAGTTTTTGTCCATTCAAACTTACCTCCCAACTGACTTGACCCTCAACCCTACTGTACCTAATAACCTTGCTCTTATTCATATTTACTCTTAACTTTCTTCTTTCACACACTTTACCAAACTCAGTCATCAGCTTCTGCAGTTTCTCACAGTTTCTCGCTGATGATACAGCGCTGGTGGCTGGGAGCCTTGAAGAATGTGTGGAAGTCGAGAACATTATCTCGGAAAGCAAAAATGGGTATGTTTGAAGGAATAGTGGTTCCAACAAAGTTGTATGATTGCGAGGCGTGTGCTATGGATAGAGTTGTGCGCAGGAGGGTGGATGTGCTGGAAATGAGATGTTTGAGGACAATGTGTGGTGTGAGGTGGTTTGATCGAGTAAGTAATGTAAGGGTAAGAGAGATGTGTGGAAATAAAAAGAGCGTGGTTGAGAGAGCAGAAGAGGGTGTTTTGAAATGGTTTGGGCACATGGAGAGAATGAGTGAGGAAAGATTGACCAAGAGGATATATGTGTCGGAGGTGGAGGGAACGAGGAGAAGTGGGAGACCAAATTGGAGGTGGAAAGATGGAGTGAAAAAGATTTTGAGTGATCGGGGCCTGAACATGCAGGAGGGTGAAAGGCGGGCAAGGAATAGAGTGAATTGGATTGATGTGGTATACCGGGGTTGACGTGCTGTCAGTGGATTGAATCAGGGCATGTGAAGCGTCTGGGGTAAACCATGGAAAGCTGTGTGGGGCCTGGAGTGTGGAAAGTGAGCTGTGGTTTCGGGCATTATTGCATGACAGCTAGAGACTGAGTGTGAACGAATGAGGCCTTTGTTGTCTTTTTCTAGCGCTACCCCGCACACATGAGGGGGGAGGGGGATGGTATTCCATGTGTGGCGAGGTGGCGATGGGAATGAATAAAGGCAGACAGTGTGAACTGTGTGCATGGGTATAATGTATGTGTCCGTTTGTGTATATATATGTGTACATTGAGATGTATAGGTATGTATATTTGCGTGTGTGGAGGTGTGTATATACATGTGTATGGGTGTGGGTTGGGCCATTTCTTTCGTCTGTTTCCTTGCGCTACCTCGCAAACGCGGGAGACAGCGACAAAGCAAAATAATAAAAAAGAAAATTATTTATTTATTCGTTTATTTATCTATATATTTATATATACCTTCTAACAACTTGCCTCCCACACCATATATTCTTAATACCTTCCACAAAGCACCTCTATCAACTCTATCATATGCCTTCTCCAGATCCATAAATGCTACATACAAATCCATTTGCTTTTCTAAGTATTTCTCACATACATTCTTCAAAGCAAACATCTGATCCATACATCCTCTACCACTTCTGAAACCACACTGCTCTTCCCCAATCTGATGCTCTGTATATGCCTTCACTCTCTCAATCAATACTCTCTCATATAATTTCCCAGGAATACTCAACAAACTTATACCTCTGTAATTTGAGCACTCACTTTTATCCCATTTGCCTTTGTACAATGGCAATATGCAAGCATTCCTCCAATCCTCAGGCACCTCACCATGAATCATACATACATTAAATAACCTTACCAACCAGTCAACAATACAGTCACCCCCTTTTTTAATAAATTCCACTGCAATACCATCCAAACCCGCTGCCTTGCAGGCTTTCATCTTCCGTAAAGCTTTTACTACCTCTTTTCTGTTTACCAAATCATTTTCCCTAATCTTCTCACTTTGCACACCACCTCGACCAAAACAACCTATATCTGCCACTCTATCATCAAACACATTCAACAAACCTTTAAAATACTCTCTCCATCTTCTCATATCACCACTACTTGTTATCACCTCCCCATTAGCCCCCTTCACTGAAGTTCCCATTTGTTCCCTTGGATTACGCACTTTATTTACCTCCTTCCAAAACATCTTTTTATTCTCCCTAAAATTTAACGATACTCTCTCACCCCAACTCTCATTTGCCCTCTTTTTTACCTCTTGCACCTTTCTCTTGACCTGCCCCTTTTTTTCATACATCTCCCAGTCATTTGCATTATTTCCCTGCAAAAATCGTCCAAATGCCTCTCTCTTCTCTTTCACTGATAATCTTACTTCTTCATCCCACCACTCACTACCCTTTCTAATCTGGCCACCTCCTACGCTTCTCATGCCACAAGCATCTTTTGCGCAAGCCATCACTGCTTCCTTAAATACATCCCATTCCTCCCCCACTCCCAGTACGTCCTTTGTTCTCACCATTTTCCATTCTGTACTCAGAATATGTATATATATATATATATATATATATATATATATATATATATATATATATATATATATATATATATATATATATATATATATATATATATTCCTATGAGTCCACTTGGAAATGGACACGAAATACGATAAGTTCCCAAGTTCACTTTCGTATAATAATCACATCACTAGGGGAGATACAAGAAAGAAAATAACAGTCATTTGATATAAAATGAAAAGACATAGCTAGGACGCCATTTGGTAAACATTTGCTTAGCAAATTAGGTAATGAGGGACAGGTCAGTTGGAGTGTGAGTATGAATGGGGAGAATTTGAAGGATGTGGAGTGTTTTAGACACCGGGGAGTAGACTTGGCAGCGACTGGAACCCTGGAAACGGTAGTGAGTCATAGGGTGAGTGAGGCGGTAAAGGTTCTGAGAGCATAGAATAAATATGGAAAGAGGGGTTGCTATCTAGGGGAGGAGGAGGGGGGGATACGTTTGAAAGTATGGCAGCCTCAACGATGTTGTGTGGAGCGAGCCTCGGCTATAGATGAGGATGTGCGGAGGAGGGTGGATATGCTGAAAATGAAATGGTTGAGAACATTATATGGTGTGACGTGTCGTAATAAAAAGAGTGTGTTTATGAAAGTTGACGGGAGTGTGATGAAATAGTTATGACATATGGAGAGAATGAGTGAGGAATGGTTCACAAATATGATATATGTGTCGCATGTGGAGGAGAAAAGGAGAATTGGAAATGAAAATATGAAGTGAAAAAAATCTAGAATGATCGGGGTCTAAACATGTAGTAGAGTGAAAGGCAATCACAGGATAGAGTGTTTGGGGACGATGTGGTATACAGGGGTTGACGTGCTCTCAGTGGACTGAACGTTAGTAAGGCACATGAAGCAGCAGAGGTAAACGATCGAAAGATCTGTGGAGTCTGGTTGTGGATGGAGCCTATGGTTTTAGAGCATTGCACCTTACATCTAGAGAATCGAACTGATAAAATGTGTCTTTCTGTGTCTATTCCTGGCGCTATCTCGCTGAAGCGGGAAGCGGCGATCACGTATCATGTCAGTAACGCGTGTGTGCGAGAAAGAAGAGAGGAGGGTTGGTTATTCCAGGGGATGATGTGTTTGTTCCCTGGCTGTGTGATGCCACCATGTCCGTTGAATTTATAGTGGGGAGGGAAGTCAATGAAATGATGTTTGAAAGAGAAGCAAGTATGTAGTCTTCTAGGGCCTGAGACGTAAGGCAGTTGTTGTGTGCAGATGATCCTAACGTTGGTGTCAAATTTCAGTGAGAAGCTACTGAAGCTTGTGTCTGAGTATGAGAGTGTGTAAAAGGAGAAAGTTGAAAGTACATGTGGATAAGAGCAATGTTATTAGGTTTCGCCGTGAAAATAGATGGTTTATTTGGAGTGTGAGTTTGAATAGAGAGAACTTGGTTGGGGTGGAGTGTTTTAGATATCTAGGGAGTGGGTATAGCGACTAATGGAACCATAGGAACTGATGTGAACCACAGAGTGAGTGAGGGTGGGGTAAAAGACTTGGGTGCACTGAGGAATGTGTGGAAAGAGATGTTACTTTCTTTAAGGACAAAGATGGATGTGTTTCATGTTATAGTAATCCCGTCGGTGCTGTATGAATGCGAGGGGTGGGCCATAGACAAAGATGTAAAGAAGGCGTGGTGTGTTGAAAATGCAGATTTTGAAGGATAGTATATGGTGTAAAGTGGGGATGATGAAATAGTAAATCATAAGGTAAGAGAGAGGTAGCCGAAAGAATATTACATGTGAGGGAGCTGAAGAGGGTATGATGAAATGGTTTCGACATATGGAAAGGGTGAGTGAGGAAAGGATAGTTAAGAGGGCATATATGTCAGAAGTGGAAGGGACAAAGACAAAGGAGATATACCTAGTAGGAGAAGGCAAGTTGGAGTGAAAGATGCTTTGAAGGTTCGATTAAGCAGGGGAGTGTGAGGCGTCCAAGGAACAGAGCGACATGGAGAGATATGGTATTCAGGGACGTAATGTCAATGGGCTGAGTCAGGGCATGTAAAGCTAGTAGGGAAATCCACGGAAAGGCATTTTGGGCCTGGTTTTGGATAGGTGGCTCTGAATTCCGTTTATTATACATGATAGCTGCAGAGAAGCCGTTCTTAGTCTGTTCCTGTTTCTGTCTTGTTAATACATGAAACGGTGAGCAAGTATAAAGAAAACAAATCGTTCCATCCAAATGTTTCCTTTTTTACATAAGGCATCTTCATAATCTCAATGTTTATTTGCTACTGACTAATGTATTCGTTATTTGCAGATTTTTGTTTCTCGTGTTGTAGCTTTCGTTGTCATCTTCAGGTGCGATTGAACTGTTCTGGTTTCAGGTATATCATCATTATTTTAATTGCCATTGATTTGTATCTTCTTTAACGGTAAAAAGTTTTAGGTTCTCAAAGGGATCCTTTTTATGAAGACTGTTCGACGAGCTAAGGAGAATGAACGATAACACTTGAGAAGTACCTCGTTGGCAGTTACTGATGCACGAATGCTTAAGAGCTCTGGCTACTTCCCAAGCTTTTAACACAAGAAAGGCATTCTTGGTCCTCAGTCAGTCCACGCTACTGCGACTTAGATTCATGACCTACTCAGGAGTCAGTATAGTTTGATCTGGGAAACAGCAACTCTAGATGAAATGGTTAACAACCACCTTCAAATGAGGCAACTAAACTCTAATGAGGCATCAAGTCTCCAGTCGAGGTAATAAACCTCCATATGAGGCAGAAAGCCGCTAGCTGAGGCATTAAGTCTCCAGCCATAGCAGCAAGCCCCCAGCTGAGGGAGCAAGTCTCCAGCCGAAGCTGAAACTAACTGAGAAAGCAAACCTCCAACTGAGGCAGCTAGTCTCCAGCCGAGGCAGAAAGCCCCGAGAAGCCGAGTAAAAGAGAAGGTGAGTGGGGACACTCGCCATTTCTGTGTCACAAGGTTGGCGGGAGTGCGGGAGGGGATGGTGCACGCCGACTGTTTCTCTAGGCTTTAATATCATACCGGAAATTAAACAACGTTGATAGGAGAATGTAATGACATGTCAGTGAGAGGTTGTAATGGATACAGTTCAGAGGAAGGCTGTGAAATAAGACACGCTGGGGAAATCTTGTGTAGGACAACAGTCTAGGGAACACAATGTGAAGGACAATATACAGAAGAGCTTAAAGACGACAGCTCTGAAGAAGGGTTATGGAAGACGACAGGTTAAGGGAGAAGATGCAAGAGACCAGAGAGCAGGAAAGGGTTGTAGATGACGACAGCTCGTGGGGAGTATCATGAAAAATGACAGTTACGGGTCATGGCACATTAGGGACTACTTGTGATAAGCACGACGCCAGGGAGGAGTTGTAAAGGACGGCATACTAACGGAAGGATTACAAGGAACAAATCAGAAAAGGTAATGCGAAGGCAGACGAGTTAGGAGATGTGATGAAGGACAACAAGGAGCAGGAGGAGTATGAAGGAAGACGGCTCTGAGGAGGGATTTTGAGGGAAGAAGGGCCAGAAAGGTGTGACGGACGATAGACTTTACGAGGGGTTATGAAGAAAGGCAGGCCAGGAGGAGAAGACAGACTTTATGAGGGGTTGTGAAGGAAGACAGGCCAGGAGGAGGGTTATGAAAGAGTTCAGACATCGGAAAGGGTTGCGAAAGAAAGCAGGTCAGAAGTACTTGGGCTAGATAACTGGTTACCTGATCGTCCTTAACTAGGTTATCTGTAGTCGAGGTTGAAAATAGTGGGAGAAACAGGATAGCAAAGCAGAAGGTACTAACCCACCCACCTCTTGTTACGAATCAACTGCCGGCAGGAAAAAATTGAGCAGAAATCACCACGTAGTGTGGGGGGAAACATTCTACCATGGACATCTTACATGAAATTGTGGACAGGAAAAGTTTCCTACCAGTTTAACAACAATTTCCAGGAATTAGACCCTAGAAAAATAAAGACAGGGTTAGATAAAAGATAACAATAGATAAACTGGATTATCTATTGAAAACAGGTATCAAGGAAGCAATTGTGTAGCTTTCATTTGAAGGTACCGATAATTTTTTTTCACTTATAACATCAGGCAGTAATTTACTCCAAAGTTCAATCACTCTGTAAGGCAGAACATTGTTGTCCATTCTTCCTTTGCATGTCCCTCCTCTTTACCTTGAAGCCTTTATTTCTGGTCATTGAGTATCTGTCTAAAGTGAATAGATTTTTGTATTCTATTTTGTCGGAACAATTTAGCACTTGGAGAGCTTCCCTTAGATCTCCCCGAATCTATGATTTTTATAGATATAGAGTGTTTCCTCATAAGGTTTTTTTTTTCTAACTGAAAGAATTTTTTCTTATGTTGTTACTGTTCTTCCTCTGTTTTGAATTTGTTCTAATGTTTCTTGGAAAAGAGAAAAGTTCAAGTTGAGAGGTTGACGGCAGGCCAAAGAAGAGTTACAAAGGGCAAACAGGTCAGAGTGGTGATTAAGGGAAATAGAACATGAGACGGTTTGCAGGAGGATGGTCGGCCAGGGTAGGGTAAAGGATCTGATGGAAGGTAGATGAGGAGGAAAAGGTGTCAGTGACAAACTGGAAAAATACATTTCCTGATTTGACAGAGGAAAATTCATATCTAAAACGAAAATGAGGGTAAGTAGCCCCTCCTAAGCCTTGATACTGGCACTTCAACAAACCTGACTGGAATGACTTATGTAACTTTCCTGGGTAAATTTCTGTCTCTTATGTGGTGATGCTTCTATCTCCACCAAACGCATAGCAGAGGTTACTCTTGCGGGAATGGAAGCATTTAGCCGCTCTTCCTCCAAAACGACCTCTTCATCCAATCCATGGCTCAACCGTTTCTGTTCTGTGGCCATTCAGGCAAGGGATCAAGCACATTGGGCTTGAAAAAACTTTCCTTCCTTTGGCTCCCATTCGGCTTTTATCACTGCTCGCAATCGCTGCAAACACATTATCCGTGAGGCGAAGCGTTCCTTTATTCGAAGGAAGTGTGATGATTTCTCCTAGTCATCTAATGAAGGTCTTTTTGGTCTTTAGCTAAGGGCATCTGTAACAACTTCTGTCACTCTACCTTCGCTTCACATCTCCGTTCTGACGGTACTATATCTGTCTATGTCATAGATGAGGTAACTCTGGTTCCCGTTTCTCCTCTAACTCCACCTTGGATGACTCTAACATTCCTTCACCCACTTGCTCCTCTTATTAATCCTGTGCCCCTTCCCGTAATCTCTTTTCGGACTGTCCGAAAAGTGTTTCTTTCTCTGGGCACAAGAAAGGCTTATGGTCCTAATGGCATTCATCCCCATGTACTGAAAGAGTTTGCCTCTGAACTTCCAATTTTGCTTGCTCGTCTGTTCCGTTTCTGTTTAAAAACTAAACATTTTCCTTCTCCTTGGAAGCATGCATTGATGGATCCCATCCCTAAGGGGGACCGTTCTGACCCCTCTATCCATTGCTTTGACGTCTACCATTTCCAGTCTTTATATCCCTCCTCAACTACCATATCCTTAAACACCTCAAAAATCAATCTTCTCTCTGACCATGAGTATGGTTACCGTAAGGCGAGATCCAATGGTGATATTGTTTCCCATCTTGCTAATGTCTGGTCATCATCCCTGAAAGATTTTTGGGAGTCAAGTGTCGTTGTCCTTGACATACCTAAGTGAACCATCAGTGTGGCATCAGTGTCTCATCTCTAAGCTCCCCTCTTTTGCTCCTGACCGATCTATATCTGTTGCTGCTGATGTATTAGCCTTCTCCCTTTTCTCCATCAATAGTGGTGTCCCTCAGGGTTTTCTCTTGTCCCCTAAACTTTTTTCTTTCTTTTTTTTCTATGGTTTCCTCTCCACAAGCACGCTGACGACTCAACACTGCATTCATCCACATCCATCAACTCTGCTCCCACTTTTCTCACTCGATTTGCATCTCGTCTTGACACAGCTTCTCCAATAAACTCAGACTTGGGCAGGATATCTGAGTGAGGTACACAAAATCTTGAGTTTAATGCCTCTAAGACCCAGTTTCTACCCATCCCTATACAAAAAAGTCATCACAGCTCTCGTTTCTCTTTTGACTATTCTGTTATTCTCCTCCTGACTCATTGAACATACTTGGCATTACTGTAACATCCACTCTCTCTTGGGAACACCATATTACAGGAATAGCTAAGTCTGCCTCTAAGAAATTGGGCGTCCTGTTTATGTCAAAACTTTTCTTCTGAAGAGTTGTTTCGTTTATACAAGGAATTGATTCGTCCTTGTATGGAGTACTGCTCTCACATTTCGGGTGGCTCTAGCTCTGCATCCTTACTTGACAGAGTTGAGTCGAAAGCGATCCGCCTTATGAACTGTCCCAAGCTAACTTCTATACTTGACCCCCTTGCCCTACTCCGCAATGTTGGTTCACTTTCCCTCTTCTGTATGTATTGCTTTGGTTTTTGCTCCCGAGAACTGGCTGTTTGTGTGCCCATACCACTGGCTAGATCACGCAATACTCGGCTAGCTGCTGCGTCACATGATTATTGTGTGGCCATCAGCAACTCAAGGATGGGCCGTTTTGATACCTACTTCTTTCTCCACACGTCGAATCTCTGGAACTCTACCCTCTTACGTCTTTCCCAATAACTATCACCTGGCACATTCTAAAAGACAGGTTTATCACTTTCCCAAATATTCGTAAATACTTTCCCTTGTCTTTTCTTTTTTCCTTTTCATAATTCTCTCTAAATTTCAATTAATGCCCGGCCTCGATGTGGACTTTTGTCCGTGACTGGAACCTTCAACATAAAAAACTAAGATTAATGGGAAGCACAAAAGAGTATCATTAACGGAGCCTGAACCAAGAGCAACAACAAAGTATCAGAGTCACAGGAATGACAGATTAAAGATCAAAGGCAAACCTGATGAACAAGGGAAATGTGTGTGGATTGGGTCCACTAGTACTGAAGAGGAAGAGAGATCTGTAAGGTAACAGAGGCGCCCAGGAATCCCAGACTACATATGAGCATCGGGAGACGTACATGGGAGTCTGTGACGAGATAACTATTGGTCAACAGTAATAGGAACACCTTTCCTGATCTGCATAGAAAGAGATGAGAGTAAAGAAGTATCCTTCTCCTCGCCTGCAGCTTTCTCCGGCATATCAGCCGGCAAGTAAATAGCTATGATGGAAAACCATAAATCATAGTGAATAAAATGATATGTTAATTCTATACGAAAAACTGAATAGAAAAGACATTTTGATCACGCTAGAACCAGCCGACTGGATAGAAGGATTGGTCTTTACTCTGTAAAGAAAGAAGCTGACATTTGTGCTTATTGTATTGTCATTCTTTACCAGGTTTGATATAAAATAAGCCTCTTATTAAAGTATTTGTCTAGCCATGTATCAGATAAACTGATGATATTCTATTTGGTAATATCTGATGGTCGTTAATGCAAAGGTTCTGTAACTCTGTTGTTGGAAAAACTTGTTTCCCACCTTTGTGTACCATTTTTCCTTGAACTTCATCAGTTTGTGTCTGGTCATTGTATAATGTAAAGAGAATATTGCAAGTCTTGATATGGAAATTATTTGAAAACCTTTAGTGCATCTCGAAATCTGTTCTTTATAAGAGAAAATGATTTAAGATATCTGTGTGTTTTCTCATAATGCATAGAGGAAGGAATTAGTTATGATGTTTTCTTATTTTCAAAATTCGTTCGAGTTTCTCTTCATCTCCGGAAACGTATGGAAACTGGAACTGAACAGCGTCTTCTAGATGGAGTCTGGTCAGGGATTTACAAGGAATCAGTATATCCTCCGTTTCAGAGTTCAGATTTCTTGCTATAAAACGTGATACTCTGCTTTCTGTTTTTCTTGCAGCTAAACGTTGCTTGCGTACTTTAGGTCATTGATAATGGTCACCCAGAAGGCTTTCTCTTCTTATTCTTCTAATAATGTTTGCCAAATACATGTTCGTGTTTAACGTCAGTCACCGGGGATCGCTGAGGTCCTACCTACATAAGTGCGAGCTCCGGTGCTGTTTTTCACTGGGTTAGCTTCCCAAATATTTTACGTTTTGACATGGCATTCTGGAGAGGAAAATGAACCTGATGTGGGTCAGCATGAGAGAGTGCCCCACTGTGATCACACAATGATAAAAGTCTTGGCAATGTTAATCAGATTTCCAGCACCTTGATAAAAAGAGACGGAAAGACAGAGACAAACTGAATGTTCCAAATTCATTAAGTTTCTGAGAGTCGTCAGATGTGTAATAATTTATTTATTATAGTCATCGTAAGACTGACTCTTTTACAGAGCCCATCATCCAGTTTGTAACGCAGTAAAATCAAAGAAAAATTTTCTTACAGTCAAGCTCGTCTCTTCTGATAAAGTTTCTAACCCCTAGTGGGGCTCCTGCCCTACTTGGAGTTTCTTTCCTTTAGTGGAGCTTCTTGTGCCTGAGAGAGGTCTTCGCCCGTGGTGGAACTCTTCGCCTTTCGTGTAGTTGCCTCGCCCCTGATGGAGCTCGTCGACATTTGCGTGTTGAAATTCCACCCTGGAGCACAGATGATGACCACCAAGGACGGGAGACGCGTGGTGCTCTGGTCTACGAGATCATATATGACGCTCGCTGGTGCTGCTCGTGTCACTGAGGATGCTGCAGTCGTTCAAGAATTCAGCGTTTATGAAACTATGATATTATAGTCTGACGACTACCAGACAAGTACTGAAAATTAGGGTGCCGCAAGAACTCATTGGCAAGGAGTTATGTTCCTCAAACACAATTTTCCACAGAGTGCAGCCATCATACGGGAACATTAAGCTGAGAAACAGTGTTTGTGTGTGAGTGATCACACCTGAGTGCCACGTGTTGCGGTACAGAAAAATTTAAAGTAGAATCACGGTCTGAAATTAGTTTCCCTTCTGCATGCGTAACATTTACCCACTAGTCATTGTAACAAAGCTCACGAGTGTAAATGGACATTAGCCTCTTCTGTCATGCTGCAGCGTTACCAGGCTTACAGCGTAAATCTGCAGGAACTTTATTTCCAGCAAACAGTTCTGTCAAATATAATATTGTAAAATCTCTATTCTTTGAATTGTTCATTCAACATGAACTTCATACAGAAATTGCTTAGGTAGATGAAAATTGTACCATCACTACTTGCTCATTTAAATGTGTTAACATGGAAACATATTTTTGTATCTACTAAGTTCATAGAACATAAAAGTAAACTGTGTCGGCCGAGCCAGAGGTAAAATATCGCCACGATTTCAACTGGAACATAATCCAAAGTATATTTGCGTAGTTTAATTTTCTTTTTTTTTACTTTTCAAACTTTTGTTGATATGGTATTCAAAGTTCATGATAAATGAGAAAGCTTAGTGTTGAAGTTTACAGTGGATTCCAATACTTTTAGTACTATATATGTGTGAGGTTCAAATGTGTGATACAGCGAGGCTGTAAATGTTTAGTGTGGTGCGGAAGTGGTGTGATGTTGGAGTGTGTGTGTGTGAAGTGTACGAGTGTGTGGTGTGGGAGTACGTCTTATGGTAAAGGTATTTATGGTGTGGCATCTGTAATCACCTGTTTTAGTAACCTATCAATATTATAAGGGAAAGGAAATCTACAACTAAGGGTCGCCATTTCTTGAACATGTTCAGTTATCATACAACTTTCTGAATTTCTGTTAGCATTCAGTTTCATCGCTCAGCTCATACCATTCAGCAAAAGCCTGATCCTATATATCAACACGTCTCTAGACAAGTCTCTTCCTTAATTTCTTGCTGGCTGACCTTTGGCCGCACTTTCTTGGCCCTTGGCATCTTTCAAAGAACTAAACGTTGTCGGCGTTGTCAGACTGATTTAGAAATATCAAGGTCAACATCAAGTTTACCCTTATGCTTCTCGTTCCAATGGTGAGCAAGATTTTATTGTCTGAAGGCTAACCTTTCATTGTACCTCTACTCTTCTGTTTCATATGCCAACTTTGTTGCCCTTCTCTGTACCTTCGTATGTCATTTTTTTTAGGAGGCTAACGTACTTGTGATGTATACGCTTATTTATGTTCAATGTAAGTTGCAAATAGTGTGCTGAAAACCTCCTTATCTATGTACTCAGATGCAGTTCCAGTATTAGCTTGTTAACTTGTTGGGTACAGGGTTGACTCCAAGGTCCTTATGCACACAGATTCATGAAACCTGCTTCCAGCCAAATTAAGTCATATGGAGGACTTCTTTTACTGTGTCCCATATCCCTTATTTTGCATTTGCTTGGAACAGACATGCACCGTGCATCAGACTTCCGAAGCTTGTTTGAATCCCTTTGTAAGTTGATGTAATCGTTCATGTAATGATATGGTAATATGTCAAGAGATGTGTGATTATGAAGTCATGCCAGGTGACTGAGGATTTTATGATTAGGCTTTAACTTTGACCACCACAAGCACCAAGACAAGACTTATTTCTATGGTGGAAACTATCTGAAGCTTACTCTGCTGGACAACGACTTGGACACGAAGTGGATTCCGATCATATGAAGAACAGGCTTGTTGTTCCTTACCGATCGCTGATCCCGAAACTTCAACAAGTCTTCGATTTTACTTGTAAACGTTGAAGATGGAGAAAATTTGGGAAGAAACTTCGTTCTTTCTTTTCCATTCAGCAATTTTACTTTCTATGTATTAGCCATAGCAGTAATGCATGATAGCCTGCTGTTTTTTTTTTTTTTTTTTTTTTTTTTTATACTTTGTCGCTGTCTCCCGCGTTTGCGAGGTAGCGCAAGGAAACAGACGAAAGAAATGGCCCAACCCCCCCCATACACATGTACATACACACGTCCACACACACAAATATACATACCTACACAGCTTTCCATGGTTTACCCCGGACGCTTCACATGCCTTGATTCAATCCACTGACAGCACGTCAACCCCTGTATACCACATCGCTCCAATTCACTCTATTCCTTGCCCTCCTTTCACCCTCCTGCATGTTCAGGCCCCGATCACACAAAATCTTTTTCACTCCATCTTTCCACCTCCAATTTGGTCTCCCTCTTCTCCTCGTTCCCTCCACCTCCGACACATATATCCTCTTGGTCAATCTTTCCTCACTCATTCTCTCCATGTGCCCAAACCATTTTAAAACACCCTCTTCTGCTCTCTCAACCACGCTCTTTTTATTTCCACACATCTCTCTTACCCTTACGTTACTTACTCGATCAAACCACCTCACACCACACATTGTCCTCAAACATCTCATTTCCAGCACATCCATCCTCCTGCGCACAACTCTATCCATAGCCCACGCCTCGCAACCATACAACATTGTTGGAACCACTATTCCTTCAAACATACCCATTTTTGCTTTCCGGGATAATGTTCTCGACTTCCACACATTTTTTAAGGCTCCCAAAATTTTCGCCCCCTCCCCCACCCTATGATCCACTTCCGCTTCCATGGTTCCATCCGCTGACAGATCCACTCCAAGATATCTAAAACACTTCACTTCCTCCAGTTTTTCACCATTCAAACTCACCTCCCAATTGACTTGACCCTCAACCCTACTGTACCTAATAACCTTGCTCTTATTCACATTTACTCTTAACTTTCTTCTTCCACACACTTTACCAAACTCCGTCACCAGCTTCTGCAGTTTCTCACATGAATCCGCCACCAGCGCTGTATCATCAGCGAACAACAACTGACTCACTTCCCAAGCTCTCTCATCCCCAACAGACTTCATACTTGCCCCTCTTTCCAAGACTCTTGCATTTACCTCCCTAACAACCCCATCCATAAACAAATTAAACAACCATGGAGACATCACACACCCCTGCCGCAAACCTACATTCACTGAGAACCAATCACTTTCCTCTCTTCCTACACGTACACATGCCTTACATCCTCGATAAAAACTTTTCACTGCTTCTAACAACTTGCCTCCCACACCATATATTCTTAATACCTTCCACAGAGCATCTCTATCAACTCTATCATATGCCTTCTCCAGATCCATAAATGCTACATACAAATCCATTTGCTTTTCTAAGTATTTCTCACATACATTCTTCAAAGCAAACACCTGATCCACACATCCTCTACCACTTCTGAAACCACACTGCTCTTCCCCAATCTGATGCTCTGTACATGCCTTCACCCTCTCAATCAATACCCTCCCATATAATTTACCAGGAATACTCAACAAACTTATACCTCTGTAATTTGAGCACTCACTCTTATCCCCTTTGCCTTTGTACAATGGCACTATGCACGCATTCCGCCAATCCTCAGGCACCTCACCATGAGTCATACATACATTAAATAACCTTACCAACCAGTCAACAATACAGTCACCCCCTTTTTTAATAAATTCCACAGCAATACCATCCAAACCTGCTGCCTTGCCGGCTTTCATCTTCCGCAAAGCTTTTACTACCTCTTCTCTGTTTACCAAATCATTTTCCCTAACCCTCTCACTTTGCACACCACCTCGACCCAAACACCCTATATCTGCCACTCTGTCATCAGACACATTCAACAAACCTTCAAAATACTCATTCCATCTCCTTCTCACATCACCACTACTTGTTATCACCTCCCCATTTGCGCCCTTCACTGAAGTTCCCATTTGCTCCCTTGTCTTACGCACCCTATTTACCTCCTTCCAGAACATCTTTTTATTCTCCCTAAAATTTACTGATAGTCTCTCACCCCAACTCTCATTTGCCCTTTTTTTCACCTCTTGCACCTTTCTCTTGACCTCCTGTCTCTTTCTTTTATACTTCTCCCACTCAATTGCATTTTTTCCCTGCAAAAATCGTCCAAATGCCTCTCTCTTCTCTTTCACTAATACTCTTACTTCTTCATCCCACCACTCACTACCCTTTCTAAACAGCCCACCTCCCACTCTTCTCATGCCACAAGCATCTTTTGCGCAATCCATCACTGATTCCCTAAATACATCCCATTCCTCCCCCACTCCCCTTACTTCCATTGTTCTCACCTTTTTCCATTCTGTACATAGTCTCTCCTGATACTTCTTCACACAGGTCTCCTTCCCAAGCTCACTTACTCTCACCACCTTCTTCACCCCAACATTCACTCTTCTTTTCTGAAAACCCATACTAATCTTCACCTTAGCCTCCACAAGATAATGATCAGACATCCCTCCAGTTGCACCTCTCAGCACATTGACATCCAAAAGTCTCTCTTTCGCACGCCTGTCAATTAACACGTAATCCAATAATGCTCTCTGGCCATCTCTCCTACTTACATAAGTATACTTATGTATATCTCGCTTTTTAAACCAGGTATTCCCAATCATCAGTCCTTTTTCAGCACATAAATCTACAAGCTCTTCACCATTTCCATTTACAACACTGAACACCCCATGCATACCAATTATTCCCTCAACTGCCACATTACTCACCTTTGCATTCAAATCACCCATCACTATAACCCGGTCTCGTGCATCAAAACCGCTAACACACTCATTTAGCTGCTCCCAAAACACTTGCCTCTCATGATCTTTCTTCTCATGCCCAGGTGCATATGCACCAATAATCACCCACCTCTCTCCATCAACTTTCAATTTTACCCATATTAATCGAGAATTTACTTTCTTACATTCTATCACATACTCCCACAACTCCTGTTTCAGGAGTATTGCTACTCCTTCCCTTGCTCTTGTCCTCTCACTAACCCCTGACTTCACTCCCCAGACATTTCCAAACCACTCTTCCCCTTTACCCTTGAGCTTCGTTTCACTCAGAGCCAAAACATCCAGGTTCCTTTCCTCAAACATACTACCTATCTCTCCTTTTTTCACCTCTTGGTTACATCCACACACATTTAGGCACCCCACTCTGAGCCTTCGAGGAGGATGAGCACTCCCCGCGTGACTCCTTCTTCTGTTTCCCATTTTAGAAAGTTAATACAAGGAGGGGAGGATTTCCGGCCCCCCGCTCCCGTCCCCTCTAGTCGCTTTCTACGACACGCGAGGAACACGTGGGAAGCATTCTTTCACCCCTATCCCCAGGGATAATATACATATATATATACACACACACACACACACACACATACACATACATATATATACATATGAAAAATGTAAGAAACAATTTAGAAAACAAACTTTTAGCTTGAAATGAATGAAAAAATGAACGTCACATAATGGTTCAACCTCTGGCTATGGAAAAGGAAATGTACAATTTATTCACACAAACGTCAATAGCAGTTCTCATCAATTTCACCACTGAATCAATAAGCTTCAATGTCTAAGCTACATTTTTCTCCAACTTCACTATTTTCTTGTCAAAACACCATGCATGAAAACTATCACTCCAGTAACACAACTATAAACATGTTTTTGCTGTTATGAGTTGTAATTTTTATCATATACAAAGGAATACAAGGAATACTAATAATTCAAACAGCAACAGACTATTGGGTCCTTTCGAGGCTGTTTGTAATAGTGGAATGATCAGAAACTCGCAGACTAGTGTTGTAGAAATTAGAAGGTATACAGACAGTTCAAAAACATACAAATATCCTAGTGGCTAAAAGGACGCAAATAATGTAAGTCATGAACTTGAGGCGAAATAGAAATATAATTTTTTTTTCTTACGCTGGAGTTTGCAGTCGCGAACATTAGCTCACATCAATATCGGCCTTGAGTTGTCAACGGCCACGAAATAATCATGTATCGAGCAGCTTGCCGAGTATTGCGTGGTCTAACTAGCGCGATCAGGGAATACAAGCAGCCAGCTCTCGGGAGCAATACCAAAGTGGACCAATATTGCAACGAAGGGCAACTGGGTCAAGTTCTGAAGTTAACCTGCAAGAGTTTATAAGTCGGACAGCTTTTGACCCAACTTCATACGCAAGACAACAGAGATAAGACCACCTCAGATGTAAGAGCTGTGCTTCATACAAGGACGGATCAATCCTTTGTATAAACGGAGTAACTGTTCAGAAGAAATAGAATCGACATCTAAAGAGAACTCCCAGTTTCTTAGAGGCTGACTTAGCTATTTCTGTAACGTGGGATGTCCAAGATGGAGTAGATGTAACAGTGATACCAAGTATGTCCACTGAGTTGAGAGGTGGAATTACCTAGCTGTCAAAGGAAAGAGGAAATTCATGAAGAATTTTTGATAAAGAGATGGGTAGAAACTGGGTCTTAGAGGCATTAAACGTAAACAGATTTCGTCCATACCACTGAGATATCCTGTCCAAGTCTTAGTTTATTGAAGAAGTTGTGTTAAGACGAGATGCAGATCGAGTAAAAGATGAAGCAGCAAAATTGAATAATACGTAGGAATGCACGGTTGAGTCGTCAGCACAGAGTGCATTTGGTTATTTCTAGAAAAAAGGAATCGCTGATGAATAAAATGAATAGCGCAGGGGACAGGACTGAACCTTTAGGGACACCACTGTTGAAGATAGATCGGCTAGAGAGATAGCTAGATATGAGGAAGCAAAATGAAGGAGGGAAGCCAAAAATTGGGAAGTTTAGAGATGAAAACCCAATGCTACACGTTTCAAAAACTTTGGATATGACCAGGGCAAAGTGTGTCAAGTCTATATCTAAACGTAACTATAGTTTTGGCCTCGAGCACTCTGGTTGGTAAACAGTTCCATATGTTAACAGTCCTGATGAAGAAAAAGAATTTCGCTTCATTCAAGGTATAATTTTTGCGAGTGAAATCAGACGAACCATGTCTTATATAACCTAAAAGACCAAATATATCAAAGCCTCTGATAATTCTGAATATTTGCATTGCATCACCCCTTAGCCTTCTCTTTTCTAAGATGGATAGATTAGAGGCGTTTAATCTGCTGTCATAGGTTTTGCTTCTCAGCCCGGGAATCATCTTGGTGGCTCGACGCTGTACTCTCCATTCTTTATGTGTCCTTTTTGTGGGGTGACCAGGTCTGACCACAATATTCAAGATGAGGACGAGCCAATGAATTGCAAAGAGTAAGGATGATTTCCCTAAACTTGAATTCGAAGTTTATTGCATATAAACAGTTGTAAAGGAGTGATGAGGAATAATCATTAATAAGTGAAAGTTGTTAGATAAGAATGACCTAAATGCTTACACGTGTGTCAGTATGAGACTGCAGTAAGTACAAAGAGTAACATAAGAAATTCGATAACCGCAAATGTCAAGAGCCTGTTTTTAGCTATGAACTAACGTAGTGACAATGTCAGTAATCGCCACCCAGTAATGCTCTGGTAACTGGCAAATACTTTAGCACACTCCAGAACTCGACAGCTACAGCTGGACCCTGAGATGGGGGGTTACTGGCCATCTGGAAACCAATAAACCAACTGGGTAACTAACTATTAGGGAATGGTAAGTAGATATGTTGGCGCGCGCTGCCTCTCCAAAAGAAATATCACCATGTTCATTACACTCATGGTAGATATACTGCAGTCAAAATGTAGAACTAGCGTTTGGTAACGTGTGATTTGTATGTCACATTATGGTGGAAGCGTCGATAGGTTTACACATCGGTTTAGAAAGCAATATCAGTGTCATCAGATAACCACTTACAGTTATGTACTGTAAACTAAAGACAGTCTCTCTAAGCTTCGGCATTTGTGTGATACAACTAAACTTAGGGACAATGACATAGTGATATCTACCTTACATCCTGGACATGAGCAGGAACAGCATTGCTTTGTTGCAATGTTACCTGAAACCCCCGCTACAGAATATTATGATCCGTCATGTACCTCTCGCCCAGGGTACATTGGACACTGCTCTTGAAGTGTTAATTAACAATAGTTACAAAGTAATACAATACTCTCGCTTTATATACATATCTACTTTTATCTGTTATTCTCGATGATGTCTGCATATTCACTGTAAACTTAACGGTTGTCTACTCAGCACAGTTTACTAACATCCTGATCTTGAGGTAGGAATGAACTTCACTGGTCGTTTCTGAAGATTCTTCGCGTTTATATATTTCTATGTTGACGTTCAACATTACTGTGGTGATTTGTGACTTGTCTGACAAAACTAAAAATTTTTCATTGGTGTAAAATTTGCAGCTTCTTGAAGTATGGACGGCATAGTAGCTTTGTGATGAGAGAAATTCATTTGAATCAGAAACTAAACACAAATTCTAACAGCAATTCTTGGTAAACGCTTGGTTTCTTCTTGTTCATGTTCCTTATCCCAGCATCACTCGCGCATCAGAAAAGATCTGGATCCCCGTGTTTCCACACTCTCTTTGGTGCAAAGTGTCCACAGAACTTTATGCGAGATGTTTGCTCTTACACCTCAGACCAAGTAGTTCACAAGACAGCCAATCAGCTCTCCAAACACAGACGACGAGTTACTAAAAGAGCTTTTGTTTGAGTGGCCACGTAATAATATTAGAGGTCATATATGCATACGAGTTACTAATTCCTCTGGGTCCTCAATACTTACGGATACATTGACGTCTCCCCGGAGGTATAGTCTAAAGTCAGAAAACAGCAGCTTAGATTATCGGAGTAGAATATAAAACACGATTGGAGAAATCTCAGTTACAGTAATTACCCCCAAGACTTCCGTCTATAGCGGAGGCGGGAACTATAATGTGAGACAAGTATCGCCATATAAGAAGAGAAACAGATCGTGAGAGATGGTTAGCTTAGTCACAGCTCTTTGTTTCAGGTTGGATTTGAGCTTAACTTCATAGCCAAACTTCGACTGAGAAGTTGACAGCTGAATACGATGAAAAATTTCAGGCAATATGAAAACAGTAATGATAATAATGAAAGAAACGTTTTTCAGAGCTTCATTAGCAGTATCATCATCACACACTCCTTAACACTCACCATCCCACAGCCGCTGTTGCTACACGGCCCTCACTGCTCTCACCATCCCTCAATCCCTGTCATTACAGAGCCCTCACCACTCTCACCATCCCTCAACCGTTGTCGTCATACAGTCCCCACAACGCTTACCAGACTGAAGCACCTCGTTAATACGCAGACCTCACCACTCTCACCACCTTGAGACACCTCATTAATAAGCTGACCTCACCTCTTGCACCATCCCTAAGCCCTTTCCGTCACACTCTCCAACAGTCATATCCCTTCAGACCTCCTCTACACGCTTTTCTTACCTTCCCTCAGCCACCGTGGATCTCTTGATTGATATTCACAAGTGAACATGAGAGACAAAACAGGGAACTGCATGCGTCCGATATGAATGTGGTACATGTAGCATCGAATAAAGTATAATCTCTGCCCTTGAAAACCCAGAATGCGGCCTGCTCGTAGTGTTCCTTCTTTTACCTGAATGATCCAAGCAGCCGAGTGACCAAAGGTATGTTCGAACGCTGTGCCGCAGCCTATCCTGTTGACCTTAAGGTTTGATTAGACTGGTCTCACGTTGACGACTCTCAGAGGAAGCATCGTCATCCAGGATATTTCATCCTCCTCTGTCACCCTTCATAGTGTTTCATCCGTCTATCATCCTTTAGAGTGTTTCAACATTGCCTCCACCATCCATTAACGTATTTCATCTACTTCCGACGTGCTGTTGTGTCTTACTTATGCTGAGTTCCATCGTCTTTCCCACTTCTAGCCTTGTTTGCTTCTCGATATCTCTGCATATCTTAATGATTAAAGAATGTTTTTTTCGTCTCTCATTAAAGCAAATGTAAAGAGAATTCTTTTCCTAAGACCATTTGCTTTTCGTCTGACATGACATTTCATGGCAGTAATATTGCTCTGTATCCGCACCATCTTCTTGCCTGCCTCTTGACATAAGCTTCCGTCTTCTTCCTCTCTCTCGCCTCATGTCGTCTTGCATTATCTACAGTGGCTTACCTAGAAGTCTTCATGATTTCATTCACTCATATGGTCATGCTTGCCATCATCATTTGGCAGCACTCGACGACATCTGCTCTCATTATACTCTCATTTTTTACGAAGAATATTATTCCAGTTCTCCCTCGTATTCAGATAATGTGACTGGCGTTTTCTAAGTTTTACGTGAGGTAGCAGTTCTCCTCATTAGAATTTATAGAGAATGCATGCATTCCTTCAGCGACACTGGTGAGAGCGTACACTTACAGTAGTCATTATAGGACGAGGATTCACTACACTCAATGTGTATTTCCGGTAAAAAGATCAACAGTAAATTTCAGGTTTGCTTGGCCCAGCTAGAAAAACATTTCTTTTGCTGACTGTAACCTAAGGAGAAAAAGAATATTATTTTTGTCTTCCTACCATCATTTATTCCATTACCATTTCGAGTGGAAAATCAGGTATATGCAGCCCCTGAATATGCATTCATACATCTTCAACCCTTGCCCATTGTATCAAAGAAAATCTTTATCCCTCTAATGTTCCGGCATCCGCAGATACCGATTCTACAGAAACTAAGATACGCAGACATAATATCATATATCCTCGCAGATCACCCCTCACCCCCTGGACACCATATGACGTTCCGTCAGACCCCTAACTCAGCCTCACTGTATTCCTTCATCAACTATATTCTCGCTATTGGTTTTGCTGTGTATGTGTATCTACGTGTATGTCTCCCGCGTTAGCGAGATAGGGCAAGGAAACACACGAAAGAACGGCCCAACCCACCCACATACACATGTATATACATAAACACCTACAAACGCACATATACATACCTATTCATTTCAACGTATACATACATGTACATACACAGACATATAAATATAAACACATGTATATATTCATACTTGCTGCCTTCATCCAATCTTGTTGCCACCCCCGTCACACATGAGATAGCATATATATATATATATATATATATATATATACATATATATATATATATATATATATATATATATATATATATATATATATATATATATATATATATATATATATATATATATATATATATATATATATATATATATATATATATATATATATATATATATATATATATATATGATGATAGAGTGGCAGATATAGGGTGTTTTGGTCGAGGTGGTGTGCAAAGTGCGAGGGTTAGGGAAAATGATTTGGTAAACAGAGAAGAGGTAGTAAAAGCTTTGCGGAAGATGAAAGCCGGCAAGGCAGCAGGTTTGGATGGTATTGCAGTGGAATTTATCAAAAAAGGGGGTTACTGTATTATTGACTGGTTGGTAAGGTTATCTAATGTATGTATGACTCATGGTGAGGTGCCTGAGGATTGGCGGAATGCCTGCATAGTGCCATTGTACAAAGGCAAAGGGGATAAGAGTGAGTACTCAAATTACAGAGGTATAAGTTTGTTGAGTATTCCTGGTAAATTATATGGGAGGGTATTGATTGAGAGGGTGAAGGCATGTACAGAGCATCAGATTGGGGAAGAGCAGTGTGGTTTCAGAAGTGGTAGAGGATGTGTGGATCAGGTGTTTGCTGTGAAGAATGTATGTGAGAAATACTTAGAAAAGCAAATGGATATGTATGTAGCATTTATGGATCTGGAGAAGGCATATGATAGAGTTGATAGAGATGCTCTGTGGAAGGTATTAAGAATATATGGTGTGGGAGGCAAGTTATTAGAAGCAGTGAAAAGTTTTTATCGAGGATGTAAGGCATGTGTACGTGTAGGAAGAGAGGAAAGTGATTGGTTCTCAGTGAATGTAGGTTTGCGGCAGGGGTGTGTGATGTCTCCATGGCTGTTTAATTTGTTTATGGACCCCCATCCATAAACATCCATTGTTAGGGAGGTGAGTACAAGAGTTTTGGAAAGAGGGGCAAGTATGAAGTCTCTTGGGGATGAGAGAGCTTGGGAAGTGAGTCAGTTGTTGTTCGCTGATGATACAGCGCTGGTGGCTGATTCATGTGAGAAACTGCAGAAGCTGGTGACTGAGTTTGGTAAAGTGTGTGAAAGAAGAAAGTTAAGAGTAAATGTGAATAAGAGCAAGGTTATTACGTATAGTAGGGTTGAGGGTCAAGTCAATTGGGAGGTAAGTTTGAATGGAGAAAAACTGGAGAAAGTAAATTGTTTTAGATATCTGGGAGTGGATCTGGCAGCGGATGGAACCATGGAAGCGGAA
Organism: Panulirus ornatus; assembly: GCF_036320965.1. Taxonomy (NCBI): domain Eukaryota; kingdom Metazoa; phylum Arthropoda; class Malacostraca; order Decapoda; family Palinuridae; genus Panulirus; species Panulirus ornatus. Next base: position 509,853 of record NC_092240.1, read on the forward strand.
GTGGATCATAGGGTGGGGGAGGGGGCGAAAATCCTGGGAGCCTTGAAGAATGTGTGGAAGTCGAGAACATTATCTCCGAAAGCAAAAATGGGTATGTTTGGAGGAATAGTGGTTCCAACAATGTTGTATGGTTCCGAGGCGTGGGCTATGGATAGAGTTGTGCGCAGGAGGATGGATGTGCTGGAAATGAGATGTTTGAGGACAATGTGTGGTGTGAGGTGGTTTGATCGAGTAAGTAACGTAAGGGTAAGAGAGATGTGTGGAAATAAAAAGAGCGTGGTTGAGAGAGCAGAAGAGGGTGTTTTGAAATGGTTTGAGCACATGGAGAGAATGAGTGAGGAAAGATTGACCAAGAGGATATATGTGTCGGAGGTGGAGGGAACGAGGAGAAGTGGGAGACCAAATTGGAGGTGGAAAGATGGAGTGAAAAAGAATTTGTGTGATCGGGGCCTGAACATGCAGGAGGGTGAAAGCCGGGCAGGGAATAGAGTGAATTGGATCGATGTGGTATACCGGGGTTGACGTGCTGTCAGTGGATTGAATCAGGGCATGTGAAGCGTCTGGGGTAAACCATGGAAAGCTGTGTAGGTATGTATAGTTGCGTGTGTGGACGTATGTATATACATATGTATGGGGGTGGGCCATTTCTTTCGTCTGTTTCCTTGCGCCACCTCGCAAACGCAGGAGACAGCGACAAAGCAAAAAAAAAAAAAATATATATATATATACATATATATATATATATATATATATATATATATATATATATATATATATATATATATATATATATATATATATATATATATATATATATTTAATGAAAATATGACCTGAGAGTATCTCATATTGGCATCATTCTTATCTATATTCTTAATTGCCTTTTTGCAGAGGAATAGGTAATCGCATGACACGCGAATGTTTCGTCTCTAGTTTTAACTATATGGACGAGTAAATGAATACTAAATACGCTACAAAGGATGAGTATATAAAATCCTACTTAGATATCATTTCTAAACTCATGAAACATTTCATGATATTATAGTTAGCCATTTCCCACTAATAATCCCAACACCGAACGCTGTCAAAATTATGATGAGTTTCATCTATCACCAGAATTTATTTATATCCCGGTATTTTGCTGGCGCTCGCACAGGAGACTCGAGCGGTTAGCTCATTGAACGATGTCTTGAAATGATTGGCAGCAGCAGCAGCAGCAGTAGGATGCAACTAAATACACGAGTGTCTGGATGTTTTGCCTACCCATCACGAGCACGCAGTCAGCATATCGTTGATAGGAAAGCCTACATATCGTCAGTTAAAACGATGCCAAGCTACAGTATGAATTCTGTTGAATTGCTATAGGTTAATGATGAAAAAGCCTTGGGCGTGATAATCTCTGGTGACCTAAAACTACGTAAGCAGTGCACACAAGCAGTGAAAAGGGCGAACAAAATCTTGGATTCATAGGTAGGGACTATGGAAATCATCCTTACTCTTTACAATTCATTAGTTCATCCACATCTTGAATGTTGTGTTTAGTTTTGGTTCACTTTGCATAGAAAAGGACAATGGAGAGATTACAGTGTCGAGCTACCAAGATGATTCCCAGACTGAGAGACATTCTTCGAGGCAAGATCAAACGTCTTGAATCTATTCAGCTTAAGAAAGAGAAGGTTAAGAGGTGATCTCATACAAGCATTCAAAATAATCAAAGGCTTTGATAATCTTGATCTTTCAAATTAGTTAAGACTGGATTCGTCTGATTTTACATACAAAAATAAATGCAAACTCATGGGCATGCGTTTTACGTCGAATGAGAGGAAGTACGTTTTCTTCAACAACATTGTTAGTATATTGAATGATATGCCAATTAGAGTGGTTGAAAGAAGTACTATAGATACGTTTAAGAATAGCATTCATAGATACTTCACGTCTACGACCGACATTATTTGCGCAGTCGAAGTCTCAACAATAATTTGCAGGTTATTCTCTTCGAATTTTCTGTATTCCCTCTAACTTTAATCCCAATATTCTCTAAGTTTCTGATATGTTCCATTATCACAAACAACTTTGAAAGGACCCAGTGGTCTGTTTGAATTCTGTTTTATTCCTTTATATGATATATAGTAATTGTTATAGTTCTTGGTACCCATCAAACGAGAGAAGCATCACACATCTGGCTGCGCAGCGTCTCTCCGCGGCACCTTGCGAGGTGTACTGTTTGGGCCACTTGGCGGAGGTTGTGGAAAAACTCTGGCATTACTTTTACCACCATTAGCGACATCGGAAACTCGAGAGAAATTTGTAAAGCCTTCAATGGGAGGTGCCATTACGCCGAGCCAGCCCCTGTCAGTGGCTCGCTACGTGCATTAGAGGTTGTCTTCAGCCTGCAACAGAGAGCTACAGTCCCGACAGACCTTCCATTGCTGGTCATTCCCCAGGGACACATAATGCTCACTCCCGGTTTTTCTACGTCCTCTTCCCCTCTCCCCAAAAGAACATAAAGCTCTGCCCTGGCCTAGTGCTCTCCTCACTCCCCAGGGAGACATAATGTCTTAATTTAGGTTTTTGCTTGCTCTCTACCCGTGGATACATAATGTCTCATTTCAGATTCTTGTGCCTTCCCCTCCAGGGGAGACATAAAGATATGGTTCTTCTTGGTGTCACACACATTAAAACTCATCATACTTAAGGTGAGGCTTGTTATGAGGTAATACAGTTCCAGTCGTCGCCTCAGCATGAATCAAACGATGTTTTCTGCAACATTCTGCAGCCTAGGCGCCTCCTGCTACAGGTCTTCCACGAGAAAAATGTGATTCTTGGATAAGGAACTAAGGCATATGATGTGTTTCTTATGTCTGGTGGCTACCGGACTTGACAAAACACGGTTTATCTTTCTAAGGATGATAGGAAAGAAGAAAAAGAAAACTTAGAATTGGAAGTAAGAGTAAGGAAGCACAAACTAGGGAGAAGAAAAGTATAAAGAAATTACATATAGTGTAAACGAGGGAGAGTCAACAGAAGACCAGATGTGGATGAGTGGGCAAACAACATGCACAGGCGGAGGCAGTAATGGATTCACTAATTGTGACCTCTCGGGTTACAGCCGACGCCACAGAAAAATCTCAGTTCACATTTGCTTTTGAGAGTCACAGAAGTTTGATTACGAATCTAAGAGTAAAGTGGCTCTTACACTGATTATCTGTCCATGTCTTTCCTAATCTATTCATCTGTCTGTTTCTTATTTACATTCAGATTTAACTGCCTATACATTCATTTGTATACCCATCCCTCCAACCATCCTTATAACTTCTAGGCTTTATATCAAACACTCAATCCCTTGATACTACCACTGGTGGGGTCAGAATTAGATGAAGTGAAAGGTTTCCAAACAATATCTAACGTAAGGTTCGACCGTTCAGAGTGAGCTGAGATAACGCTCTTGGACGTGATTCTAATCAGAACACAATGAACCTGGAATATCATACAGTGATGTATTCAAGTACATAATATGAGAGGCCTAAGGCGTCAATCCTATGTTGTTTTCAGCCTCACAAAATAGATATTGTATCCCTGCAATTATTTACTAGTGGAAGTGTCACGTGTTTGTCTTATGTTTAGTGGGTTATTCTGTATATCAAATTATTTAGCTATGAATAGTCTCGACTGGAAAACGCGATGCGAGTGTTTAGAGGACTGGATTCTGTCTATCAAGGCTGGACAATTATGTTATTACTCACATGATAAGATGACTTTAGAACGATCCTGTTAAGAACTACAGAGACATGAAAACTTAGATATGAGGGGCTTGATTACACATATGAAACAAACAGACCTGACACATGTTTAGTTGTTGTTCACTTAGTTCAAAGTTTGCAAGAATAGTTATGTGATCATGTATGTACCATGGAGGTTATGATCTTGCCAATAGACAAATGCAATCTAAATATCTGTCATTCTTCTATAAGATAACGTACAAATATACGTGTTTTGTACGTTCTCTGAAATACCACTCAAACGCAGACAACGTACTCCATTAAGAATATTTCCGAGGCTGGGAGTTATCAACTGATTGGATTAGGAAACTGTCAAGCAAATTTTGGAAGATTCCATGATCAGAGCTACTTCATCTTACTTTAGAATTTTATAACTCCTTCCCTTTTTGCTATCCAGTTGTTCATGGTTCTCTTATTCCTGTATGATCATATAATCCTACATTCGTCTATAAACCTCTTTCCATATACACCACATCCGCTATTCCAGTATGTAATACTGTAACACATTCATCAACCATCCAAAGTTTTCACGGCATTCTTATTCACCTCTTCCTGACACACACATACTTCCCTATCTACTCCTGTCACTGTCATCCTCATTTATCTTCATGCTGTCCTCACGCTATTCACTTCCTAAACATTTTCTTATTTCTAAGGTTCATCGATAATCTTTCACCCCTTCACTCATCAATACACTTCTCCCGCTTTTGTACTTTTCCATTGACTTCCTGCCGTCTTCTTTCTTGTACTCATTCCCTATGGATACCGTCCATACATCTCCCTTTTCTCTTTCAGAAGCTATTTGACTTTTTCATTCCATCGCTTACCACCATTTTTTTTTTCAAATAGGTCCATATCCCGGCATCTTGGTACCACGCACCTCACACCTTCTTCACTTAATCTTTCTACGTGTCTCTGCCTACAGGCCTCTTACTCAAGTCTCCTTTTCTTTCACGCGTATGCCATTTCCTCACTTCCTAAAACCACAACAAACTTTCACGTTCTCCTCCACCTCCATAGAAATGATCAAATATCCCTCCTCCCGCGTCTCTCAGCAAGCCTGTCAATTAACACATAATCTAATAATGCCACTTCACCCCCAACCCTGCTCACCCATGTATGATATAAGCATCCATTTTTTTTTCTTAACCAAGCACTTCCAATCACCATTTCTCTTTCAGCACATATCTCGACAAGCTTTTCCCCATTTTCATTTATACTGAGGACGTTATGCTACATGATCATACGATCATTTGCCACATCATTCATTCTTGCATTCAGATTCCATATCGCCAAGATTTGACCCCTTGCATCAAAACTGCCAAAGCACTCATCCAGCTCCAGCCAAATGGATTTCATTTTTTCTTGTTCATGTTGAATGATATTTTGAATATGAAAGGATCTAATCAAAAAATGCAGTGACTGATGTGGAGATTATTATAAAAGCTGTGTTTCATAATGCTAGATTCTATGACATTCTATCTACAAGTGAAAGATAACATACAGCTTTTGACCGTTGTTCCGGTCAATAGCGTGGTATTCGAGTACATAGTATTCGAACAGTTATATCCTGATAACCACGCCCATAGCCTAGCCGTAGCATTCCCGCCTGTTGCACAAGGGTCGCGAGTTCAACCCTGGCTGTTGGAGGTTTGTATGTTCTATGAAGGTGCGCGTTACTATGCACTTTGTTCGTATATATATATATATATATATATATATATATATATTGGAAAGGATCACAATTTTGCGCGTGATCAAGATATTCCTATGAGTCCACGGGGAAAATGAAACACGATAAGTTCCCAGGTGTACTTTCGTGCAATAATCACATCATCAGGGGAGACACAAGAGAGAAATATAAAAGTCAGTTGATATACATCGAAGAGACGAAGCTAGGACGCCATTTGGTAAATATGTGATTGTCCAAAACATACAACGGGCGTTCATAAACTTATCGTTTTACAAATCTTAGCAACAATAAAGTTATCTAATTTGTATAGACCATCACTAATATTAAGATTATAATTCTTTGTGTATTTGATAATAGAAGATTCAATGATATTTCTCTTGTTAATAGAGTTAGAGTTAATAACTGAGATGGCGTTACTCCAATCAATACAATGATCATAGTTTTTAACATGATTAAACAAGGCATTTGATTCTTGTCCCGTTCTTATATATAAGCTATATCTATGTTGCTTAAGTCTAACAGAAAGATCCTTACCAGTCTGACCAACATAAAATTTATCACACTTTCCACAAGAGTTTTGGAAAGGGGGGCAAGCATGAAGTCTGTTGGGGATGAGAGAGCTTGGGAAGTGAGTCAGTTGTTGTTCGCTGATGATACAGCGCTGGTGGCTGATTCATGTGAGAAACTGCAGAGGCTGGTGACTGAGTTTGGTAAGTATGTGAAAGAAGAAAGTTAAGAGTAAATGTGAATAAGAGCAAGGTTATTAGGTATAGTAGGGTTGAGGGTCAAGTCAATTGGGTGGTAAGTTTGAATGGAGAAAAACTAGAGGACTGAAGTGTTTTAGATATCTGGGAGTGGATCTGGCAGCGGATGGAACCATGGAGGCGGAAGTGAATCATAGGGTGGGGGAGGGGGCGAAAATCCCGGGAGCCTTGAAGAATGTGTGGAAGTCGAGAACATTATCTCCGAAAGCAAAAATGGCTATGTTTGAAGGAATAGTGGTTCCAACAATGTTGTATGGTTGCGAGGGGTGAGCTATGTATACACACTCAGACATATACATATATACACATGTACATAATTCATACTGTCTGCCCTTATTTATTCCCGTCGCCACCCCGTCACACATGAAATAACAACCCCCTCCCCGCATGTGTGCGAAGTAGCGCTAGGAAAAGACAACAAAGGCCACATTCGTTCACACTCAGTCTCTAGCTGTCATGTATAATGCACCGAAACCACATCTCCCTTTCCAAATCCAGGCCCTACAGAACTTTTCATGGTTTACCCCAGACGCTTCACATGCCCTGGATCAATCCATTTATAGCACGTCGACCACGGTTCCAATTCACTCTATTCCTTGCACGCCTTTCACCTTTCTGCATGTTCGGGCCCCGATAACTCAAAATCTTCTTCACTCCATCTTTTCACCTCCAATTTGGTCTCCCACTTCTCCTCGTTCCCTCCACCTCTGACACATATATCCTTTTTGTCAATCTTTCCTTACGTATTCTCTTCATGTGACCAATCCTTTTCAAAACACCCTCTTCTGCTCTCTCAACCGCAATCTTTTCATGACCACACATCTCTCTTACCCCTTCATTACTTACTCGATGTTTGAGGACAATATGTGGTGTGATATATATGTACATATATATATATATATATATATATATATATATATATATATATATATATATATATATATATATATATATATATATATATATATATATATATATATATATATATATATATTATCCCTGGGGGTAGGGGAGTAAGAATACTTCCCACGTCTTCCCTGCGTGTCGTAGAAGGCGACTAAAATGGAAGGTTATTAGGTACAGTAGGGTTGAGGGTCAAGTCAATTGGGAGGTAAGTTTGAATGGACAAAAACTGGAGGAAGTAAATTGTTTTACATATCTGGGAGTGGATCTGGCAGCGGATGGAACCGTGGAAGCGGAAGTAAATCATAGGGTGGGGAAGGGGGCGAAAATCCTGGGAGCCTTGAAGAATGTGTGGAAGTCGAGAACATTATCTCCGAAAGCAAAAATGGCTATATTTGAAGGAATAGTGGTTCCAACAATGTTGTATGGCTGCGACGCGTGGGCTATGGATAGAGTTGTGCGCAGGAGGGTGGATGTGCTGGAAATGAGATGTTTGAGGACAATATGTGGTGTGAGGTCGTTTGATCGAGTAAGTAATGTAAGGGTAAGAGAGATGTGTGGAAATAAAAAGAGCGTGGTTGAGAGAGCAGAAGAGGGTGTTTTGAAATGGTTTGGGCACATGGAGAGAATGAGTGAGGAAAGATTGACCAAGAGGATATATATGTCGGAGGTGGAGGGAACGAGAAGTGGGAGACCAAATTGGAGGTGGAAAGATGGAGTGAAAAAGATTTTGAGTGATCGGGGCCTGAACATGCAGAAGGGTGAAAGGAGGGCAGTGAATTGGATCGATGTGGTATACCGGGGTCGACGTGCTGTCAATGGATTGAATCAGGGCATGTGAGGCGTCTTTGTTATCTTTTCCTGGCGCTGCCTCGCGCACATGCGGGGGGAGGGGGAATGTTATTCCGTGTGTGGCGGGGCGGCGATGGGGGTGAATAGGGGCAGACAGTGTGAATTGTGTGCATGTGTGTATATTTGTGTGTCTGTGTGTGTATATATGTGTGTACGTTGGGATGTGTGGGTGTGTATGTTTGCGTGTGTGGACGTGTGTGTGTGTGTGCATGTGTTGGGGGGTTGGGTTGGGCCATTTCTTTCGTCTGTTTCCTTGCGCTACCTCGCAGGCGCGGGAGACAGCGACAAAGCAAAATAGATGTATATATATATATATATATATATATATATATATATATATATATATATATATATATATACGAGAGGCGAGGAAAGCAGCTTGTGTGTCCCGTGCAGCATGTGTGAATACTGAGGACGTGCTTCTGTCGTGATTGACTCAACGCTGTTGTAAGAAACGCGACCACGGACGAACTGACCTGACGTGGAGGACGTGGGGCCATTCCTTGGCCAGACACACTCACGCCCATACACCTGCTGCCGTCCAGGCGCTGAGGGGCATCGAGTCGACAGATTCGGTCCAGACGTTCGTGTCCAGGTGAGGACGCACGGACAGCGCGAACGTACCGGATGGACGGTGTGCAGTAAAAGCAGTCAGCTTAATACGCATCCAATAAAGAGTCGCCGTGTATGGGAGATGGAAGGAGATGCAAGCTCACAGCAGAGACGCCTGCTGCAGGCAGAGCTTAATACAAGAGTTAAGAAGACGGCCTTGGAGTGCTCTAAGATTCCAAGCATATCTTAGAGAAAGTTGCGACTTCAGGTGCACGGAACCGCTTCGGGTGAACACACTTGGACGTGGTGGTACAAGTAGTTGCACGGACTGTGATGGTTACAAGAATGTTCTTCCGCCCACCAGTGATGCTACTACTTTTGTGAATTAAAAACCATTGCAACACAAACCTCGCCAGGTGGTAGAGTGACCCGCAGTGTATCGAGACAGACTTCCCCAGAACTTTTTTAAAGGGGAAGTAAATGTTTATAGTAGTGTAACTGGAGTGATAGTTTTCATACATGGTGCTCTGACAAGAAAATAGTGAAATTGGAAAAGAATGTAGCTTAGACATTGAAGCTTATTCTTTCATTGAAATGTGAACAAAGGGAGCATTTTTTTCAAAGTGATAGAGATGGAAAGCAAAAAGGTGTTTTTCATGAATGTACTGGAAAAGTTGAGGTCCAGATAAACTTTTGGTCTGTCAAGGCTTTATTATGGCGGATGACCAACTACCTACCCTTATGTATCCAAGATATGGTTGTACTTTGTGTAATGAAGATAATTTAGACACATCATAAGCCAATATTCCAGTTTCATGATAAGAGAAGTGGACCAGGCAGTATGATACAGTGGTTAAATTGATGAAAACTACTATTGACGTTTGTGTAAATAAATTATACACTTCCCTTTTCCATAGCCAGAGGTTGAACCACCATGTGACATTAATTTTTCATTTCATTTCAAGCTAGAAGTTTCAGTTTTCTAAATGATTTCTTACATTTTTCATATGTATATATATATATATATATATATATATATATATATATATATATATATATATATATATATATATATATATATATATATATATATATATATATTTTTATTTTATATTTTTTTATTATACTTTGTCGCTGTCTCCCGCGTTTGCGAGGTAGCGCAGACGAAAGAAATGGCCCCACCCCCCCCCCCCATACACATGTATATACATACGTCCACACACGCAAATATACATACCTACACAGCTTTCCATGGTTTACCCCAGACGCTTCACATGCCTTGATTCAATCCACTGACAGCACGTCAACCCCGGTATACCACATCGATCCAATTCACTCTATTCCTTGCCCTCCTTTCACCCTCCTGCATGTTCAGGCCCCGATCACACAAAATCTTTTTCACTCCATCTTTCCACCTCCAATTTGGTCTCCCTCTTCTCCTCGTTCCCTCCACCTCCGACACATATATCCTCTTGGTCAATCTTTCCTCACTCATTCTCTCCATGTGCCCAAACCACTTCAAAACACCCTCTTCTGCTCTCTCAACCACGCTCTTTTTATTTCCACACATCTCTCTTACCCTTACGTTACTCACTCGATCAAACCACCTCACACCACACATTGTCCTCAAACATCTCATTTCCAGCACATCCATCCTCCTGCGCACAACTCTATCCATAGCCCACACCTCGCAACCATACAACATTGTTGGAACCACTATTCCTTCAAATATACCCATTTTTGCTTTCCGAGATAATGTTCTCGACTTTCACACATTCTTCAAGGCCCCCAGAATTTTCGCCCCCTCCCCCACCCTATGATCCACTTCCGCTTCCATGGTTCCATCCGCTGCCAGATCCACTCCCAGATATCTAAAACACTTCACTTCCTCCAGTTTTTCTCCATTCAAACTCACCTCCCAATTGACTTGACCCTCAACCCTACTGTACCTAATAACCTTGCTCTTATTCACATTTACTCTTAACTTTATTCTTCCACACACTTTACCAAACTCAGTCACCAGCTTCTGCCTTCCTTTCACCCTCCTGCATGTTCAGGCCCCGATCACACAAAATCTTTTTTTATATATATATTCTTTTTCTTTCTTTTAAACTATTCGCCATTTCCCGCGTTAGCGAGGTAGCGTTAAGAACAGAGGACTGGGCCTTTTTTGGAATATCCTCACCTGGCCCCCTCTGTTCCTTCTTTTGGAAAAAAAAAAAAAATGAGAGGGGAGGATTTCCAGCCCCCCGCTCCCTCCCCTTTTAGTCGCCTTCTACGACACGCAGGGAATACGTGGGAAGTATTCTTAATCCCCTATCCCCAGGGATAATATATATATATATATATATATATATATATATATATATATATATATATATATATATATATATATATATATATATATATATATATATATATATATATATATATATATATATATATATATATATATATATATATATATATATATATATATATATATATATATATATATATATATATATATATATATATATATATATATATATATATATATATATATATATATATATATATATATATATATATATATATATATATATATATATATATATATATATATATATATATATATATATATATATATATATACATATATATATATATATATATATATATATATATATATATATATATATATATATATATATATATATATAAAGATTTTGTGTGATCGGGGCCTGAACATGCAGGAGGGTGAAAGGAGGGCAAGGAATAGAGTGAATTGGAGCGATGTGGTATACCGGGGTTGACGTGCTGTCGGTGGATTGAATCAAGGCATGTGAAGCTTCTGGGGTAAACCATGGAAAGCTGTGTAGGTATGTATATTTGCGTGTGTGGACGTATGTATATACATGTGTATGGGGGGGGGGGGCATTTCTTTCGTCTGTTTCCTTGCGCTACCTCGCAAACGCGGGAGACAGCGACAAAGTATAATAAAAAAATAATATAATATATATATATATATATATATATATATATATATATATATATATATATATATATATATATATATATATATATATATATATATATATATATATTATCCCTGGGATAGGGGTGAAAGAATACTTCCCACGCATTCCTCACGTGTCGCAGAAGGCGACTAAAGGGGACGGGAGCGGGGGGCCAGAAATCCTCCCCTCCTTGTATTTTAACTTTCTAAAAATAGGAAACAGAAGGAGTCACGCGGGGAGTGCTCATCCTCCTCGTAGACTCAGATTGGGGTGTCTAAATGTGTGTGGATGTAACCAAGATGTGAAAAAAGGAGAGATAGGTAGTATGTTTGAGGAAAGGAACCTGGATGTTTTGGCTCCGAGTGAAACGAAGCTCAAGGGTAAAGGGGAAGAGTGGTTTGGGAATGTCTTGTGAGTAAAGTCAGGGGTTAGTGAGAGGACAAGAGCAAGGGAAGGAGTAGCACTACTCCTGAAACAGGAGTTGTGGGAGTATGTGATAGAATTTATGAAAGTAAATTCTCGATTGATATGGGTAAAACTGAAAGTTGATGGAGAGAGATGGGTGATTATTGGTGAGTATGCACCTGGGCATGAGAAGAAAGATCATGAGAGGCAAGTGTTTTGGAAGCAGCTGAATGAGTGTGTTAGTGGTTTTGATGCACGAGACCGGGTTATAGTGATGGGTGATTTGAATGCAAAGGTGAGTAATGTGGCAGTTGAGGGAATAATTGGTATACATGGGGTGTTCAGTGTTGTAAATGGATTTGGGAAAGAGCTTGTAGATTTATGTGCTGAAAAAGGACTGGTGATTGGGAATACCTGGTTTAAAAAGCGAGATATACATAAGTATACGTATGTAAGTAGGAGAGATGGCCAGAGAGCGTTATTGGATTACGTTTTAATTGACAGGCGCGCGAAAGAGAGACTTTTGGATGTTAATGTGCTGAAAAGTGCAACTAGAGGGATGTCTGATCATTATCTTCTGGAGACTAAGGTGAAGATTTGTAGGGGTTTTCAGAAAAGAAGAGTGAATGTTAGGGTGAAGAGGGTGGTGAGAGTAAGTGAGTTTGGGAAGGAGACTTGTGTTAGGAAGTACCAGGAGAGACTGAGTACAGAATGAAAAAAGGTGAGAACAATGGAAGTAAGGGGAGTGGGGGAGGAATGGGATGTATTTAGGGAATCAGTGATGGAGTGCGCAAAAGATGCTTGTGCATGAGAAGCGTGGGAGGTGGGTTGATTAGAAAGGGTAGTGAGTGGTGGGATGAAGAAGTAAGATTATTAGTGAAAGAGAAGAGAGAGGCATTTGGACGATTTTTGCAGGGAAAAAATGCAATTGAGTGGGAGATGTATAAAAGAAAGAGACAGGAGGTCAAGAGAAAGGTGCAAGAGGTGAAAAAGAGGGCAAATGAGAGTTGGGGTGAGAGAGTATCATTAAATTTTAGGGAGAATAAAAAGATGTTCAGGAAGGAGGTAAATAAAGTGCGTAAGACAAGGGAGCAAATGGGAACTTCAGTGAAGGGCGCTAATGGGGAGGTGATAACAAGAAGTGGTGATGTGAGAAGGAGATGGAGTGAGTATTCTGAAGGTTTGTTGAATGTGTTTGATGATAGAGTGGCAGATATAGGGTGTTTTGGTCGAGGTGGTGTGCAAAGTGAGAGGGTTAGGGAAAATGATTTGGTAAACAGAGGTAGTAAAAGCTTTGCGGAAGATGAAAGCTGGCAAGGCAGCAGGTTTGGATGGTATTGTTGTGGAATTTATTAAAAAAGGGGTGACTGTATTATTGACTGGTTGGTAAGGTTATTTAATGTATGTATGACTCATGGTGAGGTGCCTGAGGATTGGCGGAATGCTTGCATAGTGCCATTGTACAAAGGCAAAGGGGATAAGAGTGAGTGCTCAAATTACAGAGGTATAAGTTTGTTGAGTATTCCTGGTAAATTATATGGGAGGGTATTGATTGAGAGGGTGAAGGCATGTACAGAGCATCAGATTGGGGAAGAGCAGTGTGGTTTCAGAAGTGGTAGAGGATGTGTGGATCAGGTGTTTGCTTTGAAGAATGTATGTGAGAAATACTTAGAAAAGCAAATGGATTTGTATGTAGCATTTATGGATCTGGAGAAGGCATATGATAGAGTTGATAGAGATGCTCTGTGGAAGGTATTAAGAATATATGGTGTGGGAGGCAAGTTGTTAGAAGCAGTGAAAAGTTTTTATCGAGGATGTAAGGCATGTGTACGTGTAGGAAGAGAGGAAAGTGATTGGTTCTCAGTGAATGTAGGTTTGCGGCAGGTGTGTGTGATGTCTCCATGGTTGTTTAATTTGTTTATGGATGGGGTTGTTAGGGAGGTAAATGCAAGAGTTTTGGAAAGAGGGGCAAGTATGAAGTCTGTTTGGGATGAGAGAGCTTGGGAAGTGAGTCAGTTGTTGTTCGCTGATGATACAGCGCTGGTGGCTGATTCGTGTGAGAAACTGCAGAAGCTGGTGACTGAGTTTGGTAAAGTGTGTGAAAGAAGAAAGTTAAGAGTAAATGTGAATAAGAGCAAGGTTATTAGGAACAGTAGGGTTGAGGGTCAAGTCAATTAGGAGGTAAGTTTGAATGGAGAAAAACTGGAGGAAGTAAAGTGTTTTAGATATCTGGGAGTGGATCTGGCAGCGGATGGAACCATGGAAGCGGAAGTGGATCATAGGGTGGGGGAGGGGGCGAAAATCCTGGGAGCCTTGAAGAATGTGTGGAAGTCGAGAACATTATCTCGGAAAGCAAAAATGGGTATGTTTGAAGGAATAGTGGTTCCAACAATGTTGTATGGTTGCGAGGCGTGGGCTATGGATAGAGTTGTGCGCAGGAGGATGGATGTGCTGGAAATGAGATGTTTGAGGACAATGTGTGGTGTGAGGTGGTTTGATCGAGTAAGTAACGTAAGGGTAAGAGAGACGTGTGGAAATAAAAAGAGTGTGGTTGAGAGAGCAGAAGAGGGTGTTTTGAAATGGTTTGGGCACATGGAGAGAATGAGTGAGGAAAGATTGACCAAGAGGATATATGTGTCGGAGGTGGAGGGAACGAGGAGAAGTGGTAGACCAAATTGGAGGTGGAAAGATGGAGTGAAAAAGATTTTGTGTGATCGGGGCCTGAACATGCAGGAGGGTGAAAGGAGGGCAAGGAATAGAGTGAATTGGATCGATGTGGTATACCGGGGTTGACGTGCTGTCAGTGGATTGAATCAGGGCATGTGAAGCGTCTGGGGTAAACCATGGAAAGCTGTGTAGGTATGTATATTTGCGTGTGTGGACATATGTATATACATGTGTGTTGGGGTGGGTTGGGCCATTTCTTTCGTCTGTTTCCTTGCGCTACCTCGCAAACGCGGGAGACAGCGACAAAGCAAAAAAAAAAAAGAAAAAAAAAAATATATATATATATATATATATATATATATATATATATATATATATATATATATATATATATATATATGATATCTATTAAGGTGATTGTGGGTTATTAGATCAGAAAGCCAATATATCAGAGAAATATTCATGCAGCAAAGAAAATATGATTCTAAACCTCATAATCTCAGTATAACTCGAAGCTAAGTGCTGTGGACCATTGGTCGAGAGCAGACAAGGATTCTATTTTAGTAGAGCATTAGCTGTACCCTCTCAGAAACAACATAATCTATTCATCACACGGGAAGGTTCAGAATAGATTACATTATTCATTCATTATAGTTTAGGGGCAACAAAGTATGTATACAACGCGTATTCACTGCAGTATAGGGGCAGCGGTGCGTGTATACATTGTGTTAACCATATTGTAGGGGTAATAGAATGTGTATACACTGTGGCCCGCTGTAGTGTAGGAGTAGCAGTCTGTGTATATACTGTGTGTTCGCCATGTTGTAGGGACAATAGTTTGTGTATACAATGTGTGTCTACTATAGTGTAAGGGTGGCAGCCTGTGTATACACTGTGTGTTCACTTTAGTGTATGAACAGCAGTGTGTGTATACATTATGTGTTCACTAGAATGCAGTGTAGAATTGTATATGAACACTATGTTTCACTACAATGAAGGAGTAGGGGTGTGTGTGCACACTACGATCAATACACTGAAGAGTCAAAAGAGTATATGTACAGTAGGTTTCAACTACAGTGTGGGGGTAGGTGTGTATGTTTGCAGTATGCTTCATTACATTGTAGAGGCAGGTGTGAATATGTGCACTATGTTTCACTTAAGTGTGAGGGCAGGAGTGCATATGTACAATATGCTGAGCTAAAGTGAAGCAGCAGGAGGGATGGTGCACAGCTTGTACTTACCGCAGTGTAGGGGCTGGAGTCTGGATGTGATTCTTTATACATCTCACACTGGTAGCAAGGCGCGCGCTGACTCACTGCGCTTGACACCCACGCCAACACACACCACACTGCCACGCCCTCCATCTGCAATACATGGGTATCATGGAGTCTTTCCATTTGGTAAGATATGACTTATAGTCTCCAGTACTAATGACGTATGCAGTTGGTGAGTACTACACTTCTAACTTTCAGATTAAAGTCTAGTTTCAGATTAAAGTTTATTTGTCCTTCCGAAACATTTTTAGATGTGATAAGGAAACCGTGAGGAACGGTCAGGCTAAGGCTTGATGTACGAGAGAGGAATACTTTATCACTGAGAATCTACCAGTTTTGATATCGTGTTGTATGATAATGACGTACAAAACATTTCTAAGACTACGAATATCACCAGGATATCACAGATTGTTGAAAATGATATTTTTCGAAGACATAAGCAATACGTCTGAGGTATGAGGCTGTGGAGGTAGTTTCCCTTCAGCAGTAACCTGCACTGAATCTTTGCATAGTTGAGAGTCCATGAGAAGTGCACAATATGTCACCGGCATTTCGTAGACCCAGAGGTGGTGCATTCGTTCTCCTTACAATTTTCCATCATTTTTCAACCTCTTTCATTCACAAAGTGTTGTGGTTCAAACGCCTCACGATGATAGTCCCACTTCTCGCTTGGCTGGCGACTTGCTGGACATGATCTATCTCTGCTCTTATGCACTTCTCAGCATCAGCTGATGGTGACACGATATCCTCCTCACACCACAGTAAGGGACAAAACCCTACACGGTGAGTCACATACCTACACAGTGCGCAGTTTCCTGGTCATCCCTCGCCCACAAGCGCCTTCTAAGTAAAGTTTAAGTTTTGAACATATTTCCATATATCCTTTTGCTATTTCGTTGATCATGTGCAAAGAAATCAAGAGCATTAGAAATGTTCATTCCTTTACAAAAATCATTCTGTGTATACAAGATCCGCCAGAAATGTAGGACTGTAAAACTTTATCAGTCAAAAAACAAAACATGTTTTTCATGTTAAGTATGAACACCAGCTCGGTAAGATTTCTCATAACCACCATGTGGTAGATGTCTATCATAATCTATTACACACTCGATGACAATTTTCGTCGCATAGTCCCGTGCATAACGTCGTTAATTACAATCTTTTCGTCATCTTTCAAATCCTGTCATGTCTGAAAGTAGCTGATATATATTCATTCGTTTACGTAACCCCACAAACAAAGTCTGCTGATGACAGATCCGATGATCGTGATGGCCGGATTATGGTTCTGTTATGATAGATTACCCAATTTGGTTACAGTGTGCGTAACACTATCATTGTTGCTCCTGCTATATAACAGGTGGTTCCATTTATGGTGACACCTTAACTTCCGGCGATACATTCCTATAATGACGTGGTCGAGAAAGTGACATTCCTAGCCATTCTTTCACCTTACCCATGAGCATTGTTTCACTTATAAGTAGAAAATCGAGGTTCCTCTCCTAGAATGTACTATTATATCTCTCCCTTCTCCTCACCTTGTTTATCCACATATCTCAGCATGGAATGAGTAGCACTTCAGGGTAAGACTGAGGGATATGGGGTATAGAGCAATGGAAACAGAAATTATGAATAGCTTGAGGAGTTGTGGGGAGATATATTAAGTGGATGATTTTATCATAAGGCTTCTCTTTAGGTGCATTATTACATGACAGCTAGAGATTGAGTGTGAACGAATGTGGCCTTTGTTGTCTTTTCCTAGCGCTACCTCGCACACATGAGGGGGGAGGGGGATGATATTCCACGTGTGGCGAGGTGGCGATGGGAATAAATCAAGGCAGACAGTATGAATTATGTACATGTGTATGTATGTATATGTCTGTCTTTGTGTATATATATATGTGTACATTGAGATATATAGATATGTATATTTGCGTGTGTGGACGTGTATGTATATACATGTGTATGTGGGTGGGTTGGGCCATTCTTTCGTCTGTTTCCTTGCGCTACCTCGCTAACGCGGGAGACAGCGACAAAGCAAAATAATAATGATAAAATATATATATATATATATATATATATATATATATATATATATATATATATATATATATATATATTCTTTCTTTCTTTCAAGCTATTCGCCATTTCCCGTGTTAGCGAGTTAGCGTGAACAACAGAGGACTGGGCCTTTGAGGGAATATCCTCACCAGGCCCCCTTCTCTGTCCTTCTTTTGGAAAATAAAAAAAAAAAAAACGAGAGGGGAGGAGTTCCAGCCCCTCGCTCCCTCCCCTTTTAGTCGCCTTGTACGACACGCAGGGAATACGTGGGAAGTATTCTTTCTCCCCTATCCCCAGGGATAATATATATATATATATATATATATATATATATATATATATATATATATATATATATATATATATATATATATATATATATATATATATATATATATATATATATATTATCCCTGGGGATAGGGGAGAAAGAATACTTCCCACGCATTCCTTACGTGTCGTAGAAGGCGACTAAAGGGGACAGGAGCGGGGGGCCAGAAACCCTCCCCTCATTGTATTTTAACTTTCTAAAAGGGGAAACAGATAAAGGAGTCACGCGGGGAGTGCTCATCCTCCTGGAAGGCTCAGATTGGGGTGTCTAAATGTGTGTGGATGTAACCAAGATGTGAAAAAAGAAGAGATAGGTAGTATATCTGAGGAAAGGAACCTGGATGTTTTGGCTCTGAGTAAAACGAGGCTCAAAGGTAAAGGGGAAGAGTGGTTTGGGAATGTCTTGGGAGTAGAGTCTGGGGTTAGTGAGAGGACAAGAGCAAGGGAAGGAGTAGCATTAATCCTGAAACAGGAGTTGTGGGAATATGTGATAGAGTGTAAGAAAGTAAATTCTAGATTAATATGGGTAAAACTGAAAGTTGATGGAGAGAGATGGGTGATTATTGGTGCATACGTCCCTTGGCATGAGAAGAAAGATCATGAGAGGCAAGTGTTTTGGGAGCAGCTGAATGAGTGTGTTAGTGGTTTTGATGCACAAGACCGGGTTATAGTGATGGGTGATTTGAATGCAAAGGTGAGTAATGTGAGGGAATAATTGGTATACGTGGGGTGTTCACTGTTGTAAATGGAAATGGTGAAGAGCTTGTAGATTTATGTGCTGAAAAAGGACTGGTGATTGGGAATACCTGGTTGAAAAAGCGAGATATACATAAGTATATGTATGTAAGTAGGAGAGATGGCCAAAGAGCGTTATTGGATTACGTATCAATTAATAGGAGCGCGTAAGAGAGACTTTTGGATGTTAATGTGCTGAGAGGTGCAACTGGAGGGATGTCATCATTATCTTGTGGAGGCGAAGGCGAAGATTTGTAGGGGTTTTCAGAAAAGAAGAGAGAATGTTGGGATGAAGAGAGTGGTGAGAGAAAGGGAGCTTAGGAAGAAGACTTGTGTGAGGAAGTACCAGGAGAGACTGAGTACAGAATGGAAAAAGGTGAGAACAAAGGAGGTAAGAGGAATGGGGGAGGAATGGGATGTATTTAGGGAAGCAGTGATGGCTTGCACAAAAGATGCTTGTGGCATGAGAAGCGTGGGAGGTGGGCTGATTAGAAAGGGTAGTGAGTGGTGGGATGAAGAAGTAAGATTATTAGTGAAAGAGATGAGAGAGACTTTTGGACGATTTTTGCAGGGAAAAAATACAAATGAGTGGGAGATGTATAAAGGAAAGAGGCAGGAGGTCAAGAGAAAGGTGCAAGAGGTGAAAAAGAGGGCAAATGAGAGATGGGGTGAGAGAGTATTATTAAATTTTAGGGAGAATAAAAAGATGTTCAGGAAAGAGGTAAATAAAGTGCGTAAGACAAGGGAGCAAATGGGAACTTCAGTGAAGAGGGCAAATGGGGAGGTGAAAACAAGTAGTGGTGATGTGAGAAGGAGATGGAGTGAGTATTTTGAAGGTTTGTTGAATGTGTTTGATGACAGAGTGGAAGATATAGGGTGTTTTGGTCGAGGTGGTGTGCAAAGTAAGAGGGTCAGGGAAAATGATTTGGTAAACAGAGAAGAGGTAGTAAAAGCTTTGCGGAAGATGAAAGCCGGCAAGGCAGCAGGTTTGAATGGTATTGCAGTGGATTTTATTAAAATAGTGGGTGACTGTATTGTTGACTCGTTGGTAAGGTTATTTAATGTATGTATGATTCATGGTGAGGTGCCTGAGGATTGGCGGAATGCTTGCATAGTGCCACTGTACAAAGGCAAAGGGGATAAGAGTGAGTGCTCAAATTACACAGGTATAAGTTTGTTAAGTATTCCTGGTAAATTGTATGTGAGGGTATTGATTGAGAGGGTGAAGGCATGTACAGAACATCAGATTGGGGAAGAGCAGTGTGGTTCCAAAGTTGTAGAGGATATGTGGATCAGGCGTTTGCTTTGAAGAATGTATGTGAGAAATACTTACAAAAACAAATGGATTTGTATGCAGCATTTATGGATCTGGAGAAGGCATATGATAGAGTTGATAGAGATGCTCTGTGGAAGGTATTAAGAATATATGGTGTGGGAGGCAAGTTGTTAGATGCAATGAAAAGTTTTTAACGAGGATGTAAGGCATGTGTACGTGTAGGAAGGAGGAAAGTGATTGGTTCTCAGTGAATGTAGGTTTGCGGCAGGGGTGTGTGATGTCTCCATGGTTGTTTAAGTTGTTTATGGATGGGGTTGTTAGGGAGGTGAATGCTAGAGTTTTGGAAAGAGGGGCAAGTATGCAGTCTGTTTTGGATGAGAGAGCTTGGGAAGTGAGTCAGTTGTTGTTCGCTGATGATGCAGCGCTGGTGGCTGATTCATGTGAGAAACTGCAGAAGCTGGTGACTGAGTTTGGTAAAGTGTGTGAAAGAAGAAAGGTAAGAGTAAATGTGAATAAGAGCAAGGTTATTAGGTACAGTAGGGTTGAGGGTCAAGTCAATTGGGAGGTGAGTTTGAATGGAGAAAAACTGGAGGAAGTAAAGTGGTTTAGATATCTGGGAGTGGATCTGGCAGCGGATGGAACCATGAAAGCGGAAGTGAATCATAGGGTGGGGGAGGTGGCGAAAATTCTGGGAGCCTTGAAGAATGTGTGGAAGTCGAGAACATTATCTCGGAAAGCAAAAATGGGTATGTTTGAAGGAATAGTGGTTCCAACAATGTTGTATGGTTGCGAGGCGTGGGCTATGGATAGAGTTGTGCGCAGGAGGATGGATGTGCTGGAAATGAGATGTTTGAGGACAATGTGTGGTGTGAGGTGGTTTGATCGAGTAAGTAACGTAAGGGTAAGAGAGATGTGTGGAAATAAAAAGAGCGTGGTTGAGAGAGCAGAAGAGGGTGTTTTGAAATGGTTTGGTCACATGGAGAGGATGAGTGAGGAAAGATTGACCAAGAGGATATATGTGTCGGAGGTGGAGGGAACGAGAAGAGGGAGACCAAATTGGAGGTGGAAAAATGGAGTGAAAAAGATTTTGTGTGATCGGGGCCTGAACATGCAGGAGGGTGAAAGGAGGGCAAGGAATAGAGTGAATTGGAGCGATGTGGTATACCGGGGTTGACGTGCTGTCAGTGGATTGAATCAAGGCATGTGAAGCGTCTGGGGTACACCATGGAAAGCTGTGTAGGTATGTATATTTGCGTGTGTGGACGTATGTATATACATGTGTATGGGGGTGGGTTGGGCCATTTCTTTCGTCTGTTTCCTTGCGCTACCTCGCAAACGCGGGAGACAGCGACAAAGTATAATAAAAATAAATAAAAATATATATATATATATATATATATATATATGTATATATATATATATATATGTATGTATGTATTGGAAAGGATCACAATTTTCCGCGTGATCAAGTATATTCCTATGAGTCCACGGGGAAAAGGAAACACGATAAGTTCCCAAGTGCACTTTCGAGTAATAATCATACCATCAGGGGGACACAAGAGAGAAATATAACAGTCAGTTGATGTACAACGAAGAGACATCGCTAGGACGCCATTTGGCAAACATGCGAGTGTCCAAGACAGACACCGAGCGTATCATAAACTTATTATGTGGACGAGAAGGGAATTGTTTACAAATTTTATCAACAATAAAGTTATCCATTTGTATAGACTATCACTAATATTAAGATTATAATTCTTTGTGTATTCGATGATAGAAGATTCAATGATATTTTTCGTGGTACTGGAGTTAGAGTTAATATCTGAGATGGTATTACTCTAGTTGATACAATGATCATAGTTCTCAACGTGATTATACAAGGCATTTGATTCTTCTCCTGTTCTTATACTATATTTATGTTGCATAAGTCTAACAGAAAGATCCTCACCAGTCTTCTCATAAGTAAATTTCCAGCTTTGTGCCAATATTTCTTTATGTTCCAGCTGCATTTTACTCAGCCCTGGAGTATGTTGAATATCCCTGCACTGGTAATAAAGTTATCTTCGTTAGAAATTACTGTTAAAAGTAGATCACGGAAGACTTCCTATAAGTACTGACACAATTCCAGTTACTGGCTAATCTTGGGAAATGCAGTCTGTGTCTGATCAGTCTCCGCTACAGCTGTAGGACCTGTTGTTCATTCGGTTGTCTGCTGCGTTGTAGAGTTTCTAGGACGATAGATGAAACTTTCATGTTTCTTTTGTTTATGCTCTGTCGACTACTTTATGTGTGATTGCAACAAGCTCATATGCTGGTTATCTTCCCACAATGTGGTATCGAAGACAGGTCCAGATGAGTCTATCAGTTCATTAGCGTATTCATAGAAAAGCAGATCTCAAGAACCTCTTTGCATTAAGGACAAAATCTAATTGTCATAAAAATAGGTTTGAGAATGGCGTTTGATACTGTGGTGATATGAAAAGTGGATGTGGATTAGAAGCGTGTTCTCAAAAAGACCTGTAAATTGAGTTGGACAGTTCTAATGTTTCGAAGAGAAGTTGGTGCGAAATCCTAATTAGGTAAGGAAAGTGATAGTGCTGAACTATAGGCTTTTTTTTGCGCCAGCTGTCTTCTAATATGATTATTTCCATGCTGCTGGTTCCTTTTATCGCTCAGTTCCTAGAAGCACTTGCTACGTGTTTGGCTCCTGCTGGGAGACACAGACCATATCTTTGATGTGTCATTTTTGCTCGGACACTAATGGAGTCAGTAAGGTGTATGTAATCCTAAGACGTGGTGAGTGTACACATTATTGTTACTCTTTAACTTCCTGTGGTTTCTCGCTGCTGGGTAACGGAAGTAGAGTGAACAGAAGCAAAAATGGGGTTTGAAGAGGAGCTATGGTCTTTGAAGAGCAACTGTGGGAGGTAAGGAAGCAGCGGAAAGATTCCCAGAAGTGTTTGGAGACAAAATCTCTACCTGAACTCAATATCTAGCAACAATGTATCGTTTGTGTTCATGATCTCGGAGATGCTGTTCGGAATATGGAGCTGTTAACCTTTCAGTATAGGAAGTGATGGTCATATAGCTCCCTCACCTTGGCTGAACACTGTTTACATCATGTCTTCTAAGTCTTCTTCACTTTCTTATTCCCACGTATTTTTTCTCTGTGTCTTACCTTTCAAAATTCATTTTCATCTGTTTAAGATTCCTTTCATCTTGCTACGTTCAATTTTTAAGCGAGCCATTATTCACTCCTTTGTTTCTCTTCCAGTAATTTCTACTTTCAATCCTCGCAGTTCATCTGTTTCTGAACCTCCGTCATCCCTCCTACACTTTTTGTCGCATCTATATCTCATCACAGTCCCATTACCATTATACACTCCTGTGTCCTCCTGCCCAGTCAACTCTTTAACTTAACTCTTCACGGCCCTCGTTCACAATACTCATATATTGATTCTGAAGAGGTGGAAGTCCAGTATTAGACCAGCTCTGTGTTAGGGGAACCTTTAGATTTCGAGAGGCCTTTCGAGAGAGGGAAGGGGGAAGGGGCTGAGGTCCAGGGATCGAGGCACTAAGAGGTAATAACCCCCAAAATGTAGACTTTCAGTCTTGTATTTGTTTACTGTCTCAAGACCGATCAAAGATGGAAGAGCGCCATACGTCTAATCAATGGTTTATATTGTTTTAACTTGTCATTGATATCATTGTTAAGGTATTTAATCAAATCACCGTTCTCTAAGATCATTGGAAGACTCAGTCTGTACTGAGCTACTTCAACCTTCAGTGTTAGAAGATTTACCGATGAGCAAGTACATTTCTTCCCATAGGCTGTCAGTTCCATTTGCAACGTGAAGAGGATTCGTTTAACTTGCAGAGGACTTTCATTGTGGTAGGTAGTGTTTGTACTCACATGTACTGTCTTTTTATATTCCATTTATACTGAAGAGAGAAGCGTTCACCCCATTGCGCATTGTGAGCATTGTCTGTCGACCTGCACGCCTCTGCTTCTCTCTTCAACAGAACCCTGGGAGGATGGAGTCGAAAAATGAGGTAATCCTGAGCAAATGGGCTTTCAGTAATGATAACAGAAACATCTTTTTGCCTGAGTGGGCTTTTTAATGACGTTGTCCCAGGGTGATACGGGCTATTGTCAATACCCGTGAGGTGATAGGACTTGAGTGATTGGTGCTTGATCTTAGAAGACTTTAAGGAGAGATTCTCTGGGCTATTTGGGGTAGTAGGGCAATGGGGTAATCAGAATGGGGTAATAGGATACTTGATGACGGTATTCTCAGCGGATGGAACTTCTAGGAATTATTCCCCCCTAGAAATGTGAGCCCCTCAGGTGATGAGACTGCGAATGGTGAAGGCATTAAGATGAGAGGGCTTAGGTAGCACAGCTAGG
This sequence comes from Panulirus ornatus, assembly GCF_036320965.1. Taxonomy (NCBI): domain Eukaryota; kingdom Metazoa; phylum Arthropoda; class Malacostraca; order Decapoda; family Palinuridae; genus Panulirus; species Panulirus ornatus. The sequence continues at coordinate 534,548 of NC_092240.1, forward strand.
GTGACCGCGCCACGGCCTGAGGGGGACTGGAAGTGACGGACTCTTGGATAGAGGATCTCGATAGTGGTAGGGTCTTCTGGTATTGGACCGGTAGTGACGGGACGTTGAGATGAGAGGCTATGACACTGACTTGCCCTGAGACGATGGGGGTCAGTTGTGTCGGAGCACTGAGGGGACGGAGCTCGATAGTGGCGAAGCACTAAGAGAATGGAATTTAGTGGTAAAGGGGTCATGAAAGGATAGAACTTGGTTGTGATGGGACCCAAGCAAACTTAAGTCCTACATGTTATAAATATTCTTAACATTAAAAACTAACTTTCGTTCGTTCTTCACAACTTACATCGAGCCGAGGCCAACATTAGAGATGATACAAAATTAGGTGTAGTAATGAGGCTAATCAAGAGCATCTTATAACTAGGCGAGAAGCCTGAGCTGGTGAACCCTTTGTAATAATAATCACTACCGTGAGAGAATGAGGACTAATTGTCACTAACGTTTTATGCTGCTCGTTTATTCCACAGGGTGTTAGGGAATCGGCCTCTGTATCCGTCAAAAGTGAAGAGAACAAGGAGAACAGGAAGACAAAATTGGAGATAGAAGAATGGAATAAAAAAGTTTTGAGCGAAAGTTGTGCAAAGGGTAGAGTGAATGGAACGATGAGGAATACTGGGTCGATATCGTTCTGTCAATGGACTGAACCAGAGCATGTAAAGCCGCTGGGGTAAACCATTGAAAGGTCTGTGGGTCATGGTTGTAAAGAGGGAGCTGTGGTTTCAGTGCATTACACATGAAAGCGAGAGAATGGATGTGAGCGGATGTGACCTTTCTTTTTCTGTTTCTGACGCTACCTTGCTAACTCGGAAACGGCGATCACGGGTGAAAATACAGAAGAGGGTGTGTTGAAATGGTTTGGACATGTGGAGAGACTGAGGGAGGAAAGGTTGACAAAGAGGATATATGTGTCAGAGGTGGATGGAGCGAGGAGAAGGCAGAAACCAAATTGGAGGTGGAACAATGAGTGAAAAAGATTATGAGCGATCGGGGCCTGAACATATAGGAGGGCGAAAGGCATGCAAAGAATACAGTGAATTGGAACGACGTGGTACACCGGGGTTGACGTGCTGTCAATGGACTGAATCAGGGCATGTGAAGCGTCAGGGGTAAACCATGGAAAGGTTGTGGGGCCTGGATGTGGAAAGGGAAGTGTGGTTTCGGTGCATTACACATGACTACTAGAAACTGAGTATGAAAGAATGTGGCCTTTTTTGTCTGTTTTTCTGGCGCTACCTCGCTAAAGTGGGGGGTAGTGATGCTGTTTCCTGTGGGGCGAGGTGGCGCCAGGAATGGATGGGGGCAAGCCTTCCTATACTGACTGATTGGCTGCTATAGAATTTAAGGGAATGGGAGCGAGCACCAAAGTACAGGAGCCTTTAGCAATCTTAAATAACTGTAAAGAGTCTATTGCATTACCAACCATAATTTTACTGCGGCAGCAAACTCTACAGGCTTATCATCCCACATTTGTGAATCCCTTGCTGTTTTACCGGACCAGAAAATCATCCCATCTCCTCCAGGCTTCAGGAGGCAATGCTAGACTACTAGGGATGGAGACATGGAATTTCGCTTACGATATCATATTTTCCAACTTTGAGACCAAACTAGGTTATACCGTTCCGGCCTCATACGCGGGCTGAGTGAAACGTCAGAGAAAACAAGATCAAAGTTGGACTTTTCTTTCATTGTACTGTATGTTACATCTCCCACGGCAGACAAAGCTGCAGAAGTTGGTATGAATGCTTTTGCCTTAAGCACTTATAAGATATATTCAATATTCATTGAAGAAACCTTTCACAAATACTGACGATGTTTACGTATCAATCAAGCCATTTTTCATGATAAGTATGCTACAAAATCATGGAAAACATTGCCTCTAGTCCCATGGCTTTCCCTTACCCACTCGCATTCCTCATCTTACGTCTTCTTTTCATGCGTTTTTATAACCTTCTCAATCCGGAACAGTCTCTCTTTTCACATAGCTCTCTTGTTAACACTCTCACATTCCCACTTATCTCTAACACAATCCTATTTTTTTATCCTCTTCGTACAGCCTCACGTTTCTCTCTACTCTCGACATAACCTCTTCCCTCACAGACTGCCTTTCTTACGTTCTTACATTTCCTGTTCCATAATATAATCGGAATTTTTCGTGGCTTTACCTCACCCACTCTCATAGTCTTCTTCGTCTTCTGAACGTCTCTCCTTCACACCTCATTCTGTTCACCCTGAACACACTCTGGTCTTTCCTGGCTTTCACGTCACACACTCCGCCATGACTTTCCCTTGCACTCATACACTCTCCCCTAGATTCATCGGTGGCCCTTCCCTTTTTCTCTCCTTTGAGTCTTGCGTTAAACTGTTGTCGCCATGGCACTGGTAACTAACTTCATCATAATTCACACCATTACCTTCCCAAATTTCATTCGCCCCAAAGGAAATTCATTTGGACAATCTGCATTCATCACTAATTTCCTTCATGTTGGCTAGGCTTCCCTGCCGCCAGCATGGCCAACCCCACACCTCAAGTTCTGTATTTCTTTTCATCCGATGATTGCGTTAGTAGTGATGGCAAGTGTTCGAAATGCTCATTGGTGTTTTTAATGGTACCTGGTGTTGGTACTGAGGGCGGTATTAGTAATGATACTTGGTGTTGGCAATTTTGGTGTTTGATGTTTATAGAGCTGTCAAACACTGGTTTACCTACTTATGGTGATTCATGTTAGTACAAGCACCTGACATTGATAATGATGTCTAGTGTAAGGAGAGTTATCTGATGTTGGCAGTGGTGACTGGTGCTGATAGAGTTATATGATGTTACCAACAGTGTTGGTGCTGGTAGTTGGCCGCGGTGTTGCTAGAGTTGTATGATGTTAGCAATTGTGTCTGGTGACGGAAGAGTCATTTGTTGTTAGCAGTGGTGCTTAATGTTGTTCTGCTGAATTATCGTCTTAAGTTAGCCATGCATGAAAAAAGAATGTGTCCTGTCATGCCTTAGACATGGGTAACGGTGAGTCCTCGTGTCTTGCCATTCCCTGGACATGTCCTGCCATGTCTTGGTTACCAAAATGAGCGTGTGCTATCATACCCTGGGCGTGGTTGAGGGATGACTTGATAATGGAGAGTATTGTAATGTTGTTATTGATGATTTAGTGATGCTGGTAAGAGTGATTATGGTGATAATGTACACGGTTTGGATTACGGAGGTGATATTCTTGATGGTCATGGTAATGGCTAGGTGACAGATCATGGTGAGGAGGATTATAATGATATATATAGTGTTGACACTGATGAGACGATCATGATGATAAGGTTTATAATGGTGTTATTATTTCATTTTGACATGGTTTCTGTTGAAAGTTGCCAGATGACCTTGCGCCAGATGACCTTGCTAGGGCTGGTGGCCTGTCATTCGTCTCTTACTTTCATCTTGAATTCTTTTTTAAGAACTGATCCGATAGTGAGCGAACATCGTCCGCATGGGTTAGTGACTTCCCTTGTGCCAATCTGCTCACATGATGAACTGTGGGAGACAACTAATCAAATCTAATCACTAAGACACAAGGGACCGTGTGTGTGTGTGATGGAAATGCTCATCATAACATTTTTTAAGCATATTGTCATTGTAATTACGTCGTTGGAGCAGGAGAGTAAGATTGCGACATGCGTCACCGCTAGAACCGGGAAAATGATTCGCCAGTGGGTCTGTTCTCGTATCTTTTTCTTTTTCATGACGTCATCTCGACACGCTTTAAATCTTTTTTGCTGTAAATCATCGTACAGAAACTTTGTATTAGTTGACTGTTTGAATTACATTTATCCTTATCGTATGTGAAGGAAATCAATAATCTACCTTTAAATGCTTGTATTTGTCCTGGTCCTTTGCTCCAATGAAAAAGAACCTTACATTTCTATACAGAATCTCAGTATACTCACTATATCATTCTCGACATACGTAGATTCTCACCAAGTCACATACGAGTATCAGTACATCTCCCCATTGTCATAGACCCTCACCACTGCCACATATCGACATACTCCACCATGAAATCATTAATACACTGTCTCACAAGTCTTACATATTAGGAACACTAAACTATTTCACCATTACCACATGGCCTCAACAGCATCATTATACCAGTACTGTTCCATTTCATCATCACTACAGCATCTCACTAACACTATATCACCTCATGATTACTGCATAATCTTATGATTAGCACACTGTGCTACACTCATCTCCAGAGCCCAAACATTTTTGCAGCAACTCAACATTACAGCAGTATGGAACTTTCACAACGCCAGCTCATTACTATTGCAGTATCTTATCATCCCTACACCACCTCACGCTACTGCAGCACTGCATCTTACCATCATTGCACCACCTCACCATCACTGCAGTATCATACCATCATTGGACCATTACTACAGTATCATATCATTAATGCACCATTACTGCAGTATCATACCATCATTGCATCATTACTAAAGTATCATACCATCAATGCACTATCTCATTACTACTACAGTAATTATCCATCACTACACCATCTTACTATTAACGCAGCAACTAGCCATCATTACAACACACCAGCAGCTCATTGTTATTACGTATTATCCCTTATCCCTTTGCTAAAAGGATATTTGCAGGGTGAATGCCATCAGAAGCAGACGACATGGACCATGACAGACAAACTAGTGACCTCGTAATCTGAAACATTAATCTACCACTTGAAGTAATAATACGCATGTACCTCTTCAAAAAGATTTCTATGGAAAACTTTTTTCACGTATATGCCTCAAGTTAGAATATTGTCCTCGCGGAACGCTGAGTATGAGAAGTTTCTTGTCTAAGGATGATGATATTAAGCAGAAATTTTTCTAAAGATATATGCAAAGTTTTGTAATGGTAATGTGGTCAGTAATAGGATAACTGGTTGACGTTATAACTAAGGAAAGTTTAGAACTGTGTCTAAGTCTTTATACCTCTCAAAGAGTAAACATACGTTGTGAACAGTGTTACTAACTTTGTTGCCTCATAAAAAGATTTCTCCTTTTCCAAAAATATGACAAAAATTAACATTGGTGTGGAAACTTTTCTCATATATTACACAGTTTAAAAAGTGCCTCAACTGCACTTCATTACACTAATCCTGATACCTCCACCATTTCGCCAGATTTGAATATTGAATCACAAAAAATACAGAAAACCAATCGGCGTAAATTTCAAATCCGTGTCAGTGGCCAAGTGAAGTGAAACCTGACATGGAGAGCAGTATTTGTTATAAGAGAAATTCTTACTCTCAGGTTATGATGTAAAAGCTTACAGTAAAAATCAATGTGTGCAGAGGTGCAAATCTGATAACTCTCTTCGCTTCTAAAGATAGACAATTTCAAGATGTGTGCACATAAAGATTTGCTTTTTTGTTCTCTCATATATACGAGACACGAGTGACGTGGAGGACAGCTGTCATATGGCAATGGTGTTGTGTCGACGGTGGAAGGGAGTGAAGATCTTCAGCAACAGTCAGCCAGTCGTGAGCGGCAGCCACACCGGCACCACACGGCTGAACTGGCTACCCTGCTGATAGACCATGAATATATAATGACGAGCAAGCAGATTGACGAGCAGACAGGAGGGAGATCTGGGGAGGGGAAGAGAGACATTGGATGAGGAAGGAGGAGGGACATGGATTGAGCTGGATGGAAGGGACAAGATGACGAGGAAATGGTGAATAAAGAGAAAAAGACCATAAGACAAATATTGAAAGAATTGTCCGTGTCATGAGATGTTGTAAGAGTGGGACATATAGTGTGAGGCCACAAGGATATGAGGCTCCGAGAAGGTACTGCAGATCGACTGACGGGGCGGGTGTGGCCAAGTTACACAAATGTACATCAACAGTGTTGTGTGTGTTTCTCATTTCTCATGGTAGGACAGTGAACAGTCTTTTTAGTTTTCTTCCAGTGGTCTCGAATATCTTATTTTGCTTTTGATGGTTTTTAAGTATATTCCATGGTATTCTTGTAGATCTAATGACTCTCTTCCTCAGAGTGAGGCTTTGAAATTCAAAAGAAAAGGAGAAAAAGAGAATACAACCACCTTTTGAAATTTCTCAAGTAGTTTTCTTATCGTAGTCAGCAGGAGAACAATAAGAAGTCACACACTACTCAGTATGCTGAAGACAAAGTTAACTGGTCAGCAAAGTTATCCTTCATCAGTCACAGACATGTTTAAGCTCCTGATAACCACTGGACTGATATATTTCACCGTATATTTATATATGCCCAGTGAGGAGGACTTTGCTGATTCCAACAAATGGCTTATGAAATACTATGAAGGCCAGAGTGGTCTAGTCCATACTGTTCCGTGGCAATGTGATAAAAACAACGGATCACAGACACCGACTGTATCAATATCATATTGCATCCGCGCTAATGATAATTCAGCAGTGTTGAGAAGGTTATACCACATCTTCCAGTGGTCTGAGTGACTGATTGCTAAGTATCTCAAAGGCTGAGGCTCTACCATGGCTAATTATTCTGTGAATGATCGTGTATCTTTTATTTTTTGTTACGGAACAATAGACTAAATGGCTAGCGAGTTAGATCTTCTTTTTTAAGCAGCTTTACAAATGATAATCCACGTGTCATTGTGCAGCAGACATAGTGATGTAAGCGTCTAATGATGCAGGTGTATGATCAATATGCTTCTTACTGTCATCTCATGAAAAGTCTGAATCAGAATCTTTATGCGTCAACCTTTACAGAGATAAAGTATTTTGTCATACTTGTCTTTGCAGTAGTTCTCTCTCTCTCTCTCTCTCTCTCTCTCTCTCTCTCTCTCTCTCTCTCTCTCTCTCTCTCTCTCTCTCTCTCTCTCTCTCTCTCTCTCTCTCTCTCTCTCTCTCTCTCTCTCTCTCTCTATCTATCTATCTATCTATCTATCTATCTATTTATCTATCTATCTATCTATCTATCTTTCTATATATCTATCTATCCATTTTTAAGAACCTATCCTTCCGAAGGAACAAGTATGATATAATCAGTCTAGGTCAATGAAAAATGACACTAAGGTTTTGGTATGCTTGTCGCTCAACAAGCGTGGTGCCATTCCTGAAGCAGACACTTTCATGCACCTCTGTGGGTATGTGTGTCCACCTTGAGAAAGACCTACATACGTCGATGATTTATATCGGTCTCCTTGAGAAGTATTGCACGCATCTGTGGTACACTGTGTGAGCACACCTCTCTCTTCACTTCAAGACCTACACACCAATGGAGGTCGTCTATTACATATAAGCTGTTGTCTTCATATTGTTAGTCATGTTTTATACGATATTGGCTGAGTCTTGTAAGCTCAGGAAATTCATTTTATTGTTTCGTGTGTATAATCAACATGTCCCTATTACTCGGTGAACACTTCAGGGACATTTCTTTAGAGTAGTTGATGAATGATTGATGGTAAGTATGATGGACACAACAGTGATGACATTAAAAATGATAAATGTAATGATGTAAGTAATCATTAGAATAACAAAGACGTTATCAGATATAATGTTAACCAAGATGATGATGTTGGGTAGTCCTCCCTTCCTGTTATTTTCACAGCCGTGAGGAGGGAAAATGGAATCCTAGAATAAGAGTGTTACGTCTCTGGCTTTCAATCTCCTAACATTTATTTGATATGATTACACAAACACTTTGATCCAAATGAAAGGAGCCAAACGATTGTCCAATTCTAGTTTTTCCATAGCCTTATCAATATCATCTCCTTACTTTACTATATTGTGCCAACTCTCTTCTTTGTTACAAATAGTCGTATTTCCTCTGGTATGAACACATACCACACTGCTTATAAAGTTAGGAACGTTAAACACGTCCAGTATTCCAAAATGATAAACTATAGAAATTTAATTGAGCTAAGCACTAATGTTCATGACCAGTATAACCAAGTGAAAGAAACTCAGCAATGAATTCAAATGAGGAAGAAGCGCATTAGCGCTCACGGAAAAATTCTAATCATTTATTACGTATTCTCTAAGTCGTTAACCATCCCCAGACCTGAGCCAATATATCATTAGTCTCCTATCTTGAAATACGTCCCTCCCTAGCCATTCGTAACCTCGGCCAGCATCCTCCCCAGTCAGTCATTTTCTTTCCCCTGCCACACACTACCTAGGGTTGGTCCCTCTAACAGCCAGTTCCTACGTTAGCCGGTCCTACCATCTTCATGTACCAGCCATTTCCTCAGCCATTCTTCTTTGGTCAGGTCTTTCTAATCCAGTCCCAACTGTAGTCAGCCCGTCTCTGAACCAGGACATCATCCAACAGAATCTTATTCATATCACTTGCCAAGTTTCGACTTAAACATCGGGTCGCACACTGTTCTTAGATACGAGTCTGGATATTATTCAAAGACTGACAAGTTAAAGGGGATGAAAAACGAATGTATGAACCTTAAGAATATTGAAGTGAAATTGTGGGAAATATTTCGGATCGAATGCATTAAAACAAGTGCGCCTCCTGAGGTACATAAGAGAGCTCAGTAATGGAAAGTTGCAGTTTAAATGTATTAATGTTTGTAGAGCAAACATGTCGGGTCAGAGGTATGCGAGCGAGAGGGAACTGCGTCGGGGACCTGATGGCTGGAAAGTGCAATTAAGGGAATTACAGCAGGAAGCCAGCCAACCAGGGATGAAAGATGCGTCGCTTGATGAGAGACAGAACACAGCAACATGAGAGAAGACCATGAAGTAGATTGGTGTGTGGGATGATGCAAGAAGAGTAAGCGCATATGGCGCTAACTAGGTATGGGAGGTATGTGAAGTTTTTATCATACGTATCATCGAGAAGAACAAACAGATGACTCAGTATGATGTTTGACACCAGAACAAAGGTTAAGGAATGAAAAGAAAGAGCAAATATGCATCTACATTTTCATTGAAGTTGAGAGGACGTGCAGTCAAACAGAAATGAAATCATAAAGATTTTACAAACGGTGTCACTTGCAAGAGTCTTGTGTGTGTGTGTGTATATATATATATATATATATATATATATATATATATATATATATATATATATATATATATATATATATATATATATACAGATATATATATATATATATATATATATATATATATATATATATATATATATATACATATATATATATATATATATATTTTCTTTTTGCTTTGTCGCTGTCTCCCGCGTTTGCGAGGTAGCGCAAGGAAATAGACGAAAGAAATGGCCCAACCCACCCCCATACAAATGTATATACATAGACGTTCACAAACGCAAATATACATACCTACACAGCTTTCCATGGTTTACCCCAAACGCTTCACATGCCCTGATTCAATCCGCTGACAGCACGTCGCCCCGGTATAGCACATCGATCCAATTCACTCTAGCCGCCTTTCACCCTACTAAATGTTCAGGCCCCGATCACTCAAAATCTTTTTCACTCCATCTTTTCACCTCCAATCTGGCCTCCCACTTCTCCTCGTTCCCTCCACCTCCGACACATATATCCTCTTGGTCAATCTTTCCTCACTCATTCTCTCCATGTGCTCAAACCATTTCAAAACACCATCTTCTGCTCCCTCAACCACACTTTTTTATTTCCACACATCTCTCTTACCCTTACATTACTTACTCGATCAAACCACCTCACACCACATATTGTCCTCAAACATCTCATTTCCAGCACATCCATCCTCCTGCGCACAACACTATCCATATCCCACGCCTCGCAACCATACAACATTGTTGGAACCACTATTCCTTCAAACATACCAGTTTTTGCTTTCGGGGATAATGTTCTCGACTTCCACACATTCTTCAAGGCTCCCAGGATTTTCGCCCCCTCCCCCACCCTATGATACACTTCCGCTTCCATGGTTCCATCCGCTGCCAGATCCACTCCCAGATATCTAAAACAATTTACTTCCTACAGTTTTTCTCCATTCAAACTTACCTCCCAATTAGCTTGACCCTCAACCCTACTGTACCTAATAACCTTGCTCTTATTCACATTTACTCTTAACTTTCTTCTTTCACACACTTTACCAAACTCAGTCACCAGCTTCTGCAGTTTCTTACATGAATCAGCCACCAGCGTTGCATCATCAGCGAACAACAACTGACTCACTTCCCAAGCTCTCTCATCCAAAACAGACTGCATACTTGCCCTCTTTCCAAAACTCTTGCGTTCACCTCCCTAACAACCCCATCCATAAACAAATTAAACAACCATGGAGACATCACACACCCCTGCCGCAAACCTACATTCAATGAGAACCAATCACTTTCCTCTCTTCCTACACGTACACATGCCTTACATCCTCGATAAAAGCTTTTCACTGCTTCTAACAACTTGCCTCCCACACCATATATTCTTAGTACCTCCCACAGAGCATCTCTATCAACTCTATCATATGCCTTCCCCAGATCCATAAATGCTACATACAAATCCATTTGCTTTTCTAAGTATTTCTCACATACATTCTTCAAAGCAAACACCTGATCCACACATCCTCTACCACTTCTGAAACCACACTGCTCTTCCCCAATCTGATGCTCTGTTCATGCCTTCACCCTCTCAATCAATACCCTCTCATATAATTTACTCAACAAACTTATACCTCTGTAATTTGAGCACTCACTCTTATCCCCTTTGCCTTTGTAAAATGGCACTATGCAAGCATTCCGCCATTCCTCAGGCACCTCACTATGAATCATACATACATTAAATAACCTTACTAACGAGTCAACAATACAGTCACCCCCTTTTTTAATAGATTCCACTGCAATACCATCAAAACCTGCTGCCTTGCCGGCTTTCATCTTCCGCAAAGCTTTTACTACCTCTTCTCTGTTTACCAAATCATTTTCCCTAACCCTCTCTCTTTGCACACCACCTCGACCAAAACACCCTATATCTGCCACTCTATCATCAAACACATTCAACAAACCTTCAAAATACTCACTCCATCTCCTTCTCACATCACCACTACTTGTTATCACCTCCCCATTAGCGCCCTTCACTGAAGTTCCCATTTGCTCTCTTCTCTTACGCACTTTATTTACCTCCTTCCAAAACATCTTTTTATTCTCTCTAAAATTTAATGATACTCTCTCACCCCATCTCTCATTTGCCCTCTTTTTCACCTCTTGCACCTTTCTCTTGACCTCCTGTCTCTTTCTTTTATACATCTCCCACTCATTTGCATTTTTTCCCTGCAAAAATCGTCCAAATGCCTCACTCTTCTCTTTCACTAATAATCTTACTTCTTCATCCCACTACTCACTACCTTTTCTAATCAACCCACCTGCCACGCTTCTCATGCCACAAGCATCTTTTGCGCAAGCAATCACTGATTCCCTAAATACATCCCATTCCTCCCCCACTCCCCTTACCTCCTTTGTTCTCACCTTTTTCCATTCTGTACTCAGTCTCTCCTGGTACTTCCTCACACAAGTCTCCTTCCCAAGCTCACTTACTCTCACCACCCTCTTCACCCCAACATTCTCTCTTCTTTTCTGAAAACCCCTACAAATCTTCACCTTCGCCTCCACAAGATAATGATGAGACATCCCTCCAGTTGCACCTCTCAGCACATTAACATCCAAAAGTCTCTCTTTCGCGCGCCTGTCAATTAACACGTAATCCAATAACGCTCTCTGGCCATCTCTCCTACTTACATACGTATACTTATGTATATCTCGCTTTTTCAACCAGGTATTCCCAATCACCAGTCCTTTTTCAGCACATAGATCTACAAGCTCTTCACCATTTCCATTTACAACACTGAACACCCCATGTATACCAATTATTCCCTCAACTGCCACATTGCTCACTTTTGCATTCAAATCACCCATCACTATAACCCGGTCTTGTGCATCAAAACCACTAACACACACATTCAGCTGCTCCCAAAACACTTGCCTCTCATGATCTTTCTTCTCATGCCCACGTGCATATGCACCAATAATCACCCATCTCTCTCCATCAACTTTCAGTTTTACCCATATCAATCTAGAATTTACTTTCTTACACTCTATCACATACTCCCACAACTCCTGTTTCAGGAGTAGTGCTACTCCTTCCCTTGCTCTTGTCTTCTCACTAACCCCTGACTCTACTCCCAAGACATTCCCAAACCACTCTTCCCCTTTACCCTTGAGCTTCGTTTCACTCAGAGCCAAAACATCCAGGTTACTTTCCTCAAATTTACTACCTATCTCTCCTTTTTTCACATCTTGGTTGCATCCACACACATTTAGACACCCCAATCTGAGCCTACGAGGAGGATGAGCACTCCGCGCGTGACTCCTTCTTCTGTTTCCCATTTTAGAAAGTTAAAATACAAGGAGGGGGGAGGGTTTCTGGCCCCCCGCTCCCGTCCCCTCTAGTCGCCTTCTACGACACGTGAGGAATATATATATATATATATATATATATATATATATATATATATATATATATATATATATATATATATATATATATATATATATATATATTTGCTTGCCTTCATCCATTCTCGACGCTACCTCACCCCACAGGAAACGGCATCGCTACCCCCTGCTTCAGCGGGTTAGCGCCAGGAAAACAGACAAAAAAGGCTACATTCGTTTACACTCAGTCTCTATCAGTCATATGTAATGCACCGAAACCTTATCTTTATCCACATCCAGGCCCCACAGACCTTTCTATGGTTTACCCAAACATTACTCACTCGATCAAACCACCTCACATTACATATTGTCCTCATACATTTCATTTCCAACACATCTACCTTCCTCCTTACAGTCCCATCTATAGTCCATGCCTCGCAAACATATAACATTGTTGGAACTACTATTCCTTCAAACATACGCTTTTTTGATCTCATAGATAACGTTCTCTCTTTCCACACATTTTTTATTACTCCCAGAACCTTCTTCCTCTACCCTACCCTGTGACTCACTTCCGCTTCCATGTTTCCATCCGCTGCTAAGTCCACTCCCAGATATCTAAAACACTTCACTTCCTTTAGTTTTTCTCCATTCAAACTTACCTATCAATTTACCTGTCCCTCAACCATACTGAATTAATAACCTTGCTCTTATTCACATTTACTCCCAAATTTCTCCTTTCACACAGTTTTCCAAACTCAGCCAACAACTTCTGCAGTTTCTCACTCGAAACAGCCACCAGTGGAGAGTAAATGAGAATAAGAGCAAGGCTATTAGGTTTAGCAGGACAAAGGGACTGGTTAATTGTGGTGTGAGTTTGAACGGAGAAAATTTGGAGGAAGTGAAGTTTTTTAGATATCTTAAAGTGAACACAGCAGTAAATGTAACCATGGAAGTGGAAGCTAGTTACAGGGTGGGTGAGGGGGACAAGGTTTTGGGAACATTGAAGAATGTCTGGAAAGAATGGTTGTCATATGCGATGGAAAACTTTGATATGTAGGGGTCTCAAAAATGTTGTATTGATGCTAGGTATTGGCTGTAGATAAGGATGCACGGAAATGAAAATGTATTAGGAAGATATGTGGCCTGAGGTGGTTTGATTAAGTGATTATGATATACGAACTGCCACGACCTAGAAATGACAAGAGATTCCTCTCAGAGCTTGGGAAGAAGGTTCTAGGTGGACACACGGCAAAAAAGTATCTTACTACGATTTGTGTGGAACAGTATGACACTATGGAGGAAGGATTTTGAAAAATACCCATTGGTTTGGTCTCACATTAGTAGCCCTATTTACATATTTCAGTACATTAATTTATGTTATTTTATATTTCTATGGAAACAACTGTAAAATGGGGCTATCATAATTATTAGGAAATCTATCTCACAAACACGATTACCAACTCTACCGAGACAATTAAGTCGTACACTGTGTATTCCTGTGTACACAAACTCAACAACCTGGAAGCAAAATAACTCTGGCATGCTTGGTGCTACAGGAATATGAAGTTGATTGAAAATGTTGAAATGTATCTGTGAAGTATCATGAGAGAGAGAGAGAGAGAGAGAGAGAGAGAGAGAGAGAGAGAGAGAGAGAGAGAGAGAGAGAGAGAGAGAGAGAGAGAGAGAGAGAGAGAGAGAGAGAGAGAGATTCTGAGCTATTTGTGCCTTCTACTGGGCCTTCCATTGGTCACAGCCTGTGGTAATGACTGCCAGACAACACTCAGACTGTCGACTGTAATAAATCATTCTCTGACGGAGAGAGCCTCATCTAATGCAAGGACAAGAGAAATATTCAAGGGAAAAGATATGTAACCTTGAAAAAATTAGACCGAAAATGTTTGACAGACTCGCCCGCCTGGGAATTTTACTCACGGAAAATGACACATATGTTGCGTGTCTGTTCAATGGCTAGATAAAAGAATGAAGAGAAAGGTGAGCATATAACAAAAGCAGGAGTGTGCAGAACAACGAGAATGTTCATAATAATAACATTCTTTTTTAAATGTTCAAGCGGGTAGTAACTTTCTGGCTCCCGAGGACGATACAAGCAGTCGAGCTGCCCACTCTCCCCACACAATCAGTGACTCACGGTCCCCTCACACTCTGCGACTCACTCTCCCTTCATACCCTCCGACCTACGGTAGCCTCACTCCTTGTCACTCACAATTTCCACTCATCCTGTGACTCACGGTCCCCTCACACTATGTGACGAATGATCCTCTCACGCCTTATAATTAATGGTCCCCTTACACCCTCAAAATTATTCAGGGATATCTTACCCTTAAAGGCAATTTAGTTTAGGTATGTAGATGATGTTCTTTGTGTTTGGCTAGCAACCAAAGCGATAGCATATGCGACATATTCTACACTAAAGCTGCTTCAGTAACTATCAGTTTATGTTTGCCACAGCATGATGAAACAGGAGCGCTGTACAGACCCAGGTTGTCCTCTGGCAGAACGGCCGTGGTCCTAGGGTGGGAATAGAAAGACCATGGCACATTTTGTCCCTGAGATTCGATGACAAAGATAAGTCCAAAGCTTTGATAGTCCTCCCTCCAGGTACGAAGGTGAAGTTTGTCATGTAATGGATCTCCTCAAAAGAAACATCAAAACAGTGCAACCAACAGTAAGTTAATGTTTCCATTAGTGAAGAGTGTTGAATAAAGTAAGCTATTTGCTTAAAATCTGTGTCGTAAATGATACAAAAAAATTTGCTCCCAGTGACCTAGACATAAACATCATTGGGTTTACAGTTGATGTTTTTCTTTCCTGTGATCCATCTTAGTCACTCTTAAATGAAAAACATCGATATTCTTTTACAAGTGAAGTCCCCAACTTCTCCCGCAGCTCACTCATGGACCTGCTCTCTCAGTCATTGAGAGATCCAGTTTACGATTCTTATTTCCTCCTGATTTAAAGACCAATCAGACTAAGTGGTCTTGACAGACGGTGGCATGGCCGACCATATGCCACGGACTCACGGATTTCACCAATTTGCATAGCTCTCTGCCAGGCAATCATAAGAGGTTGATGCATCTTAAGTCTCTGGAGGATTTTTCTAGTTCTCTTCTGGCCAGGCTTAAGACCTCGATTCATACGTTGGGTGTACCAGTCCTCTGATGGAAAGACTTGAGAAGTTGAAATCCAAACTGAAGGAACTTGTCCGTTTCTTATCCAGGCAGATTTAAAGTGTGCGCTGAGTCAAGACCTGTGGAAGCCCTCCGGCGGAGACCTTCCTCAAGTTGGTAAGACTCCAAGACTGAGAAGATTTACCTGGCTTCCTAGTGGTATCCCTCAGCCACTGTGAAGACAGCCACTGGTACACTGAAAACCAAAGAAATATTGAAATCACAAGTACAAACTGAGTGAAATATTACTTAACATATATTCAAATAATCTGGCATCTTGAACCAGATGCCGGAGATCTTTAGGAAGCACATCGCTGATTCTCAAAGGTAATGTAAAATCTTCTACACTACAACCTTCCAATAACCAGCAAACTAACCCATACCAGAGAGAACCCTCAATATTCGGTTCTTGCGCTCTCCTAGAGCAGCAACTCAGCAGTTCCCCCATCTGCCATCACTATGAAAATCATGTTGTGACAATGGAATGTCAGGTAGGAGAGGGGCGCCAAAGTCTATTCATAGCGTGGAGGAACATAATGGTGTTCACCACCTACCTCTGGCAACGGTACGTAAATCTTCAATTAAAACAACTTCTGAGGCATAATCGGTCCTCTGAATCCATTATAAACAGGAAAGCCTCTTCCTGGAGTAGAGACTCAGCTGAATTACATGTACGGACATGACTGAAAGATTTAGACGCACACTCACACCTGCAGTTATTTACTCAAAACGAGAATAATTCACTTCCTTTCAGAATACGTATTATTCTAAACTCGATCAAAAAATTCAATAAACCTTGCGACCCCTACCGAGTTTGAATCCCTTCTCTGCTATGACACAATCTAGGTAAAGTCTCATAACAATGGATATATCAAGAACCCATCAACTTATAACAACAGCAGTAAGGATAAGGAACTGGTGCGGCATTTTCAAATTCCGGACCGTGTCAACTAAATATTAGATTTCCTGTCGTGAGGAGTTCCTCAACACTCCTGCAGCAGGAGGATATGAGGAACACTACACATACCACTCTAGCTACTGAAGGAATGACAACACTAAATTTTGTTTGTTGTCTTTTTACATACCTTACGAATCCCGCCATGAGACTTGCTTTCTGGGGTTGGCCACAACTCACATTCACATATACATATGATAGAGCGACAATGAAGGTGATGTCTGAAGGAGAATAAAAACATAAGATTTCAGTGTAAGAAAGTTTATCGATATCAACGTATAGCCAGTCTGAACGGAGAGGTGGTTAGGGGTGATGATGGCAGTGAGAAAACTGAAGGTAACAGTAGACCACTGCCATGACGTGGAAGGTGACGTGCTCAAGGGTGTCTTGTAGGAGAGAACAATTTGTTGGGAAAGTGAAATCTATTCTCTCTGGTATAAAATTTAGAATCACTAACATACTGGTTTGCTCCTTCAGAACATCTAATGCATTAGCTATATATTCTTGGTTACTATGTTGTGTAGAATAAGGATCGGATATAGCAAAGTTGTCAGTTTCAGGTGGATTTACCTTCCTCTTAGTTATGTTATCATCCTAATCAAACGTATGCCTGGAGTCATGCTGGTGTCCAAGGGCAGGATAGAGCATCGACACCATTTCCTTTATTATCATACTTACATCTGTCCAAAGTTTTAGATTCTCTATCGAGTCCAGTGTGGGTTTAGCTCCTCCCCTCAGACCTAGCAATAATGTACTGGACATCGTTTTAGTGGGTTGGCAGTTAGGACGTAGTGCCACTCGTGGCCATTATAGGCGCCCAGTATTGTTTACATTTTCCTCGTCTTCACACGACACATAATAACCCCCAATGTTTACTTGTATCTAATACTGAGTGTTTATCTGCCAGATTCATGATAGACTTCTTATAAAGCATTATCATCCGACCTGCTTGCTCTAACACCACCATAAGCCACCTTGCCCTCCCAAGCAACACCATCATCGCTCCTCAGTCTCGTACCACCATCATCCCTCCTGGTTGTTCTAACACCAGCGTAGTCCTTCCTGCTTACTCTAGCACCTCCATCACACCATGTACTATGAATACACAATAATGCAACAGTAACAACCTCACTATCACCACCATGAACACCATTATGCCACCTCTATTCCTTAATCATCACCGCTTCAACTCCACCACCACCACCATTCCATCACCACTCCCACTAATATGCCACCACCACATCTGTTAATCACTGTATATAAACCCCAACCAACACTACTACCAACAACCACTAATTCTTACCCTTAACAATGACAGCGTCCCTGTATCACCATGACCGGTGCGCGCCTCGAACCCCACAATCCTAACTCCTAACATCCAAACGACACCACCAACACCAGCGACCCTACTCCCCCTACGTCCACCACGACCACCGCCATCGCCATACATGGCCACACCACCACCACCATCATCCGTGCCCTCACCGAAATTACTAGCACCATTATCGCCATCCACGTCCCAGCTCCTAGCACCACCATCCATGCCACCACCACCATCTTTGCCACAACCATCCATGCCCCTCTGCCCTAACCATCATCAGCCATACCCACCACCACCACCACCACACCATCAAGAGGTGAGCCTGGGTGAACCCCGGCCCCGGTAGGTAGGCGGGACTCTCTGTCAACAGTATAATGTCTGCCTCCGACCACCCGCATCGCCACGCCCACTTTTATGATAAATCGATATTTCATTATAGTCGAGTCCAAGCGCTGAGCTATACCCCGGATGTGAGGTTGTGTAATGTTCTGATACTTTATACCAAGTGATGATTTGGGTTGATACTGTATACCAGGTGATGATTTGGGTTGATGCTGTATATCCAGGTGATGATTTGGGTTGATACTGTATACCAGGTGATGATTTGGGTTGATACTGTATACCAGGTGATGATTTGGGTTGATACTGTATACCAGGTGATGATTTGGGTTGATACTGTATACCAGGTGATGATCTGGGTTGATACTGTATACCAGGTGATGATTTGGGTTGATACTGTATACCAGGTGATGATTTGGGTTGATACTGTATACCAGGTGATGATTTGGGTTGATACTGTATACCAGGTGATGATCTGGGTTGATAATGTATACCAGGTGGTGATTTGGGTTGATACTGTATACCAGGTGATGATTTGGGTTGATAGTGTATAGCAGGTGATGATTTGGGTTGATAGTGTATACCAGGTGATGATTTGGGTTGATAGTGTATAGCAGATGATGAGTTGCGTAGTCTGGTTCATACTGTATATCAGGTGATGAGTTGGATGAACTGGCTGATACTGCATACTAGGTGATGGGTCGGGTATTCTGGCTCATACTGTATACCAGGTGATGAGTTGGATGGTCTGGTTGATACTGTATACCAAGTAATCGCTTGAGTATCCTGTTTGATGCTATATACCAGGTGATGAGTTAGATGGTCTGGTTCATACTGTATAACAGGATATGAGTTTGGTAGTTGATAATGTATACCAGGTGATGAATTTTTGTCTGGTTTATCCTGTATATCAGATGATGGGTTGAGCAGTCTGGTTGATACTACATACCTGGTGATGAGTTGGGTGGTCTGGTCGATACTGCAGAACAGGTGATGGGTTGAGTGATCTGGTTGATACTGTATACATGGTGATGGGTTAGATGTTCTGGTCGGTGATGTATACCAGGAGATGAGTTGGATTATCTGATCGATATCCTACACCAGGTAGCAAGATGGATGGTCTGGTCTGTTCTGTACACCAGCTGATGGGAGATCTGGTTGAAAATTTCCACCAGCTGAGCTGGGTGGTCTAGTTGATATTGTATACCAGATGATGAGTTTGGTTGTTTGTTTGATAGCGTAAGCCAGACGATAAGTTGGGTATCTGACTGAGTGTATACCAGGTGATGCGTAAAGTCATCTGGTCGATACTGTATACCAGATCATAAATTAGAGTGTCTGGTCAATACTCTACACCAGGTAATGGGTTGGATGGTCAAGTCGGTTCTTAACACCAGCTGAAGGTGGTCTGGATGATACTGTGCGCCATGTGATGCGTTAGGTGTATACATCTTTACACTCGTCAGACAGGTAGAACAGTAACTAAGAGATGCTATTGGCTCAGTAAGTCAGTACACAGAGGCGACCGCAGTAATGCGATTGCCAATCAATGGTAAGAAAACGATCACTTTGTAAACCTTAACAACCCAGTTAAATTGTACCTCTCATCTGATCATGCCACCCGTAACGTCATTGAATCTCTCTTAATTGTCAATACGAAGAGCTTTAATTTGTCTCTTGACAACTTTAAAGCGCATCTTGCCATCGGCCAAATCATTATGAAAGATTAACAAAAAACGATACCATAAGAAAAGTAGTTGAACACGCATTTTGGTACCCAGACCAACCTCCTCCACTGAAGGAGAAGTGGGAAACCAAATTGGAGGTGGAAGGGTGGGGTGAAAAAGATTTTGAGGGGTCGGGGTCTGAACATGCAGGAGGGTGAAAGGCATGCAAGAAATAGAGTGAGTTGGAACAATGTGGTATACCGGGGTCGACGTGCTATCAATGGACTGAACCAGGGCATGTGAAGCATCTGAGGTAAACCGTGGAAAGGTCTGTGGGGCCTGGATGTGGATAGGAAGCTCTGGGTTCGGTGCATTATACATGATAGATAGAGACAGCGTGGCCCTTTTTTTTATCGTTTTCTGGCGTTTCCTTGCTGAAAAGTGTGGGGGGAGGAAGTTCTTTCTTGTGTAGCGGGGTAGCGACAGGAATGGATGAAGGCAAGCAAATATAGATTTGTACACACATATATATATATATATATATATACATATATATATATATATATATATATATATATATATATATATATATATATATATATATATATATATATATATATATATATCCCTGGGGATAGGGGAGAAAGAATACTTTCCACGCATTCCTCACGTCTCGAAGAAGGCGCCTAAAGGGGATTGGAGCGGGGGGCTGGAAACCCTCCATTCCTTTTATTTAAACTTTCTAAAAGGGGAAACAGGAGAAGGAGTCCCGTGGGGAGTGCTAATCCTCCTCGAAGGCTCAGATTGGGGTGTCTAAATGTGTGTGGATGTGACCAAGATGAGAAAAAAGGAGAGATAGGTAGTATGTTTGAGGAAAGGAACCTGGATGTTTTGGCTCTGAGTGAAACGAAGCTCAAGGGTAAAGGGGAAGAGTGGTTTGCGAATGTCTTGGGAGTAAACTCAGGGGTTAGTGAGAGGAAAAGAACTAGGGAAGGAGTAGCACTACTCCTGAAACAGGAGTTTTGGGAGTATGTGATAGAGTGTAAGAAAGTAAACTCTAGATTGATATGGGTAAAACTGAAAGTTGATGGAGAGAGATGGGTGATTATTGGTGAATATGCACGTGGGCATGAGAAGAAAGATCATGAGAGGCAAGTGTTTTGGGAGCAGCTGAATGAGTGTGTTAGTGAATTTGATGCACATGACCGCCTTATACTGATGGGTGATTTGAATGCAAAGGTGAGTAGTGTGGCAGTTGAGGGAATAATTGGTATACATGGGGTGTTCAGTGTTGTAAATGGAAATGGTGAAGAGCTTCTAGATTTATGTGCTGAAAAAGGACTGGTGATTGGGAATACCTGGTTTAAAAAGAGAGATATACATAAGTATACGTATATAAGTAGGAGAGATGGCCAGAGAGCGTTATTGGATTACGTATTAATTGATAGGCGCGCGAAAGAGAAACTCTTGGATGTTAATGTGCTGAGAGGTGCAACTGGAGGGATGTCTGATCATTATCTTGTAGAAATGAAGGTGAAGATTTGTATGGGTTTTCAGAGAAGAAGAGAGAATGTTTGGGTGAAGAGAGTGGTGAGAGTAAGTGAGCTTGGGAAGGAGACTTGGGTGAGGAAGTACCAGGAGAGACTGATTACAGAATGGAAAAAGGTGAGAACAAAGGAGGTAAGGGGAGTGTGGGAGGAATGGGATGTATTTAGGGAGGCAGTGATGG
This sequence comes from Panulirus ornatus, assembly GCF_036320965.1. NCBI lineage: Eukaryota > Metazoa > Arthropoda > Malacostraca > Decapoda > Palinuridae > Panulirus > Panulirus ornatus. Next base: position 556,215 of record NC_092240.1, read on the forward strand.
CTTGCGCAAAAGATGCTTGTGGCATAAGAAGCGTGGGAGGTGGGTTGATTAGAAAGGGTAGTGAGTGGTGGGATGAAGAAGTAAGATTATTAGTGAAAGAGAAAAGAGAAGCATTTGGATGATTTTTGGAGGGAATTTATGCAAAGGAGTGGGAGATGTATAAAAGAAAGAGGCAGGAGGTCGAGAAAGGTGCAAGAAGTGAAAAAGAGGGCAAATGAGAGATGGGGTGAGAGAGTATCATGAAATTTTAGGGAGAATAAAAAGATGTTCAGGAAAGAGGTAAATAAAGTGCGTAAGACAAGGGAACAAATGGGAACTTCAGGGAAGGGGGCTAATGGGGAGGTGATAACAAGTATTGGTGATGTGAGAAGATGGAGTGAGTATTTTGAAGGCTTGTTAAATGTGTTTGATGATAGAGTGGCAGATATAGGGTGTTTTGGTCGAGGTGGTGTACAAAGTGAGAGGGTTAGGGAAAATGATTTGGTAAACAGAGTAGAGGTAGTAAAAGCTTTGTGGAAGATGAAAGCCGGCAAGGCAGCGGGTTTGGATGGTACTGCAGTGGAATCTATTAAAAAAGGGGGTGACTGTATTGTTGACTGGATGGTAAGGTTATTTAATGTATGTATGACTCATGGTGAGGTGCCTTAGGATTGGCGGAATGCTTGCATAGTGCCATTGTACAAAGGCAAAGGAGATAAGAGTAGGTGCTCAAATTACAGAGGTATAAGTTTGTTGAGTATTCCTGGTAAATTGTATGGGAGGGTATTGATTGAAAGGGTGATGGCATGTACAGAGCATCAGATTGGGGAAGAGCAGTGTGGTTTCAGAAGTGGTAGAGGATGTGTGGATCAGGTGTTTGCTTTGAAGAATGTACGTGAGAAATGTCTCCATGGTTGTTTAATTTGTTTATGGATGGGGTTGTTAGGGAGGTGAATGCAAGAGTTTTGGAAAGTGGGGCAAGTATGGAGTCTGTTGTGGATGTGGGAGCTTTGGAAGTGAGTCAGTTGTTGTTCGCTGATGATAGAGCGCTGGTGGCTGATTCATGTGAGAAACTGCAAAAGCTGGTGACTGAGTTTGGTAAAGTGTGTGAAAGAAGAAGGCTGTGAGTAACTGTGAGTAAGAGCAAGGTTATTAGGTATAGTAGGGTTGAGGGTCAAGTCAATTGAGAGATAAGTCTGAATGGTGAAAAACTGGAGGAAATTAAGGGTTTTAGATACCTGGGAGTGGTTCTGGCAGCGGATGGAACCATGGAAGCGGAAGTGAATCATAGGTTGGGGGAGGGGGCGAAAATTCAAGGAGCCTTGAAGATGTTAATGTGCTGAGAGGTGCAACTGGAGGGATGTCTGATCATTATCTTGTGGAGGCTAAGGTGAAGATTTGTATGGGTTTTCAGAAAAGAAGAGTGAATGTTGGGGTGAAGAGGGTGGTGAGAGTAAGTGAGCTTGGGAAGGAAACTTGTGTGAGGAAGTACCAGGAGAGACTGAGTACAGAATGGAAAAAGGTGAGAACAATGGAAGTAAGGAGAGTGGGGGAGGAATGGGATGTATTTAGGGAATCAGTGATGGATTGCGCAAAAGATGCTTGTGGCATGAGAAGAGTGGGAGGGGGGTTGATTAGAAAGGGTAGTGAGTGGTGGGATGAAGAAGTAAGATTATTAGTGAAAGAGGAGAGAGAGGCATTTGGACGATTTTTGCAGGGAAGAAATGCAATTGAGTGGGACATGTATAAAAGAAAGAGACAGGAGGTCAAGAGAAAGGTGCAAGAGGTTAAAAAGAGGGCAAATGAGAGTTGGGGTGAGAGAGTATCATTAAATTTTAGGGAGAATAAAAAGATGGTCTGGAAGGAGGTAAATAAAGTGCGTAAGACAAGGGAGCAAATGGGAACTTCAGTGAAGGGCGCAAATGGGGAGGTGATAACAAGTAGTGGTGATGTGAGAAGGAGATGGAGTGAGTATTTTGAAGGTTTGTTGAATGTGTTTGATGATAGAGTGGCAGATATAGGGTGTTTTGGTCGAGGTGGTGTGCAAAGTGAGAGGGTTAGGGAAAATGATTTGGTAAACAGAGAAGAGGTAGTAAAAGCTTTGCGGAAGATGAAAGCCGGCATGGCAGCAGGTTTGGATGGTATTTCAGTGGAATTTATCAAAAAAGGGGGTGACTGTATTATTGACTGGTTGGTAAGGTTATTTAATGTATGTATGACTCATGGTGAAGTGCCTGAGGATTGGCGGAATGCGTGCATAGTGCCATTGTACAAAGGCAAAGGGGATAAGAGTGAGTGCTCAAATTACAGAGGTATAAGTTTGTTGAGTATTCCTGGTAAATTATATGGGAGGGTATTGATTGAGAGGGTGAAGGCATGTACAGAGCATCAGACTGGGGAAGAGCAGTGTGGTTTCAGAAGTGGCAGAGGATGTGTGGATCAGGTGTTTGCTTTGAAGAATGTATGTGAGAAATACTTAGAAAAGCAAATGGATTTGTATGTAGCATTTATGGATCTGGAGAAGGCATATGATAGAGTTGATAGAGATGCTCTGTGGAAGGTATTAAGAATATGTGGTGTGGGAGGCAAGTTGTTAGAAGCAGTGAAAAGTTTTTATCGAGGATGTTAGGCATGTGTACGTGTAGGAAGAGAGGAAAGTGATTGGTTCTCAGTGAATGTAGGTTTGCGGCAGGGGTGTATGATGTCTCCATGGCTGTTTAATATATATATATATATATATGTATCCATATATATATATATATATATATATATATATATATATATATATATATATATATATATATATATATATATATATATATATATATATACATTGGAAAGGATCACAATTTTGCGCGTGATCAAGATATTCCTATAAGTCCACGGGGAAGATGAAACACGAAAAGTTCCCAAGTGCACTTTCGAGTAATAATCACATCATCAGTGGAGACACAAGAGAGAAATATAACAGTCAGTTGAAATACATCGATGAGACGAAGCTAGGACGCCATTTGGTAAACATGTGATTGTCCAAAACAAACAACGAGCGTTCATAAACTTATTGTTTTACATATATCAACAAAAAAGTTATCCAATTCATATAGACCATCACTAATATTAAGATTATAATTCTTTATGTATTCAATAATAGAAGATTCAATGATATTTCTCTTGGAAATAGAGTTAGAGTTAATAACTGAGACGGCGTTACTCCAGTCAGTACAATGATCATAGTTTTTAACATGATTAAACAAGGCATTTGATTCTTGTCCCGTTCTCATACTATATTTATGTTGCTTAAGTCTAACAGAAAGAGCCTTACCAGTCTGACCAACATAAGATTTATCACAGTTTCCACAAGGCACTTTATAGATGCAACCAAGAGAATTTTCTGGTGAATTCCTGATTAAGATATTCTTTATAGTATTATCGTTCCTAAAGGCAATATTTACATTAAAGGATTTGAACAACATGGGAGGCAAAGTGCAATTATTATTAAAAGGGAGAACTAAATGATTCTTGATGTCAATGGGAGGTTCGGGCTCAACTCTATAAAATGATTTCTTTACTAACTTAAGGGATTTATGAATGAAAGATCTAGGGTACTTTAACTTAGATCCAATCGAATATATCTTCTCAAATTCATCATCAATAAACTCTGGACTGCAAATACGTAATGCCCTAAGGAACATAGATTGAAATTATGATAATTTAACTCTGTCATGTTGAGATGAGTAATAATGGATATATGAGCATACATTGGTGGGTTTCCTGTATATGCTAAACTTAAACTTGTTTCCTTGGATC